>NW_020524744.1:0-39508 GCF_003368295.1 Carassius auratus
ATGGTCGGCAACTAAAGGAAAGAATGTCCTCCCACTCCTCAACGATATGGGATTCATTCAGAAGAGAACTGTTGGTAAGGCTGCACATTGTCAGGTATGCTCGCTTTCGGAGGAGAAGCAACCGGAGAAGTTTTGCGGAACAATGGTAAAACTTTACGTGCCACATCGTGTCAACGAACAGCTGACCTCAAGGGTTTCCAACGTATCAGGAGTTTTACAAAAGGGGACTTGTAGAACTCCCGTCACACCCCAATTTCCGATTCCCTGTCCGTGGCTTAGTTAAGCACAACAGAAGAAGTTTGAAAAGCACGGCAAAAAAGTGGACGAAGCATATGAACAGCTGCAGCGGGAAGGACCATCTGAGAATGCTTGGTGTGCTTTTGCCCTGAAATCGACGTTGATCGGATGGAGTGTATTGCAGAACAACAAGACGTCCATCCAGAAGAAAATGAACAGGATGATGTTCCAGAATACCAGATTCGTCGTGAAGATGGAGACGGAGTCGTACCACAGATTGAGGCACCACAGATGACTAATGAATATCTGAGGAAGATGTTTAGGAGTCTAAATGAGACGCAGGCAGCAATTTTTTACACTGTCCGCCAGTGGTGTCAGAAGCGTGTGTGGGGTCACAATCCAGAGCAGTTTTTTTACTTTTTGTCAGGCGGTGCAGGTTGTGGGAAATCGCACGTCATTCAAGTGCATACACTCGGAAGCAACTAAGATTCTGCGACAACTCCCTCGGACTCCGGGAAGAAGGGGATCTCTCCGTGCCCACGGTGTTGTTGTCTGCGTTTACTGGAACTGCAGCATTCAACATCTCTGGTAAAACGCTGCATTCCCTTTTAAAACTGCCAAGGAGTCTGAAGCCACCTTATCAAGGACTTGGGAACGCCCTTGATGAAGTGAGAGCAGGATTACGCGACGTGGAGATTCTTATCATCGATGAAATATCCATGGTTTCTAAGGATCTGTTCACATACGTAAACTGGAGATTTCAGCAGATCAAAGGCAACAAGAAACCTTTTGGAGGAATATCTTGCCTCGTCGTAGGGATTATTATCAACTGCCACCGCTTGGTAAAGCCAAACCGCTCTGTGTGTATGAAGAGGATATGCTGGACTTCTGGAAGGACCATTTTCAAATCATCACACTCACAGAGATCATGCGGCAGAAGGAAGACCTCGCTTTCGCTCAACTGTTGAACCGACTACGAGTGAGGCAGAAGACCGAAGCTCTCAGGGAAGATGATAGAGCTTTGTTATTCCAGGCTGTGAAGAAGCCAGAAGACTGTCCACGTGATGCTCTACACATATTCGCCACTAACAAAGAGGTTGACAAGTACAATACTGAGATTGTACAGGCCCTCTTCGCTGACATCATAACAATTGATGCCGAAGACTACAGGAAAGACCCAAGAACAGGAAGGATGAAGCGATTAAACAAACCTGTCACTGGAAAAAAGGACGACTTGCTGGACACAATGCAAGTTGCAGTGGAGTTCGTGTGATGGTAACCAGGAACCTGGATGTAGAAGATGGAATTGTCAATGGATGTTTTGGCACGATTGCAAACATCGTCACCAAAACGAAAGATGGAATCGACACCGTACAAATGTTAGGACTTCAACTTGACAATCCAAACGCCGGTCAGAAACACCGTAAAAAGGTACGAGGTGAAGAAGACGTCTTGGTTTACATTGAGAGATCTGAAGAAAGTCTGAGGAAAGGAGCTGTTCGTCGACAGTTTCCCATTAAGCTAGCTTACGCCTGCACAGCCCACAAAGTTCAAGGCATGACAATGCACTCTGCAGTAGTGTCATTGAAGAAGATTTTTGAGCCGGGAATGGCCTACGTTGCCCTCAGCAGAACGACATCTCTACAAGGATTACACATCACGGATTTCGACGACAAGAAGATATATGCTGATCCTGAAATCACAACCTCTTTGCAAAGCATGAGAAGAGCAAAAGTTGAAGAAATCATGCCACTTCTGCAGCACGTGAGGGAAAATAGACAGGAACAAACACTCACCATCATTCATCACAACACGGAAGGACTGGCATCTCACATGGAGGATATCAGATGCCATCATGAGCTAAAACTCGCCGATGTTCTGTGTTTAACAGAAACACACCTGACTGGATCGTCTACTTCAGATCTCCAATTGGAAGGATACAACTTGTTCACACGCAACAGGCATGTCTCCTACTCCACACATCAAGAACTTGGAAGGAAAAATGGAGGTGGAGTCGCAATATATTGCAAGGAGCACATTCCAACTCAGCCCAGGCAATATATACAAAATGTGACTGATCTGGAGTTTGCTGTGATCAAATTGGATTCCCCAATAAAAGCAGCAGTCGTAGCTATGTATAGGCCACCACAGTACAGTGTTGGAGATTTCTTGACCAACCTGAACAGTATGCTGGATTACCTGGACCTCACACACAACGATCTCGTCATCATCTGTGGAGATTTCAACGAGGACCTCTTACACCCTGGAAAAAAACCTATTCTGGAGTTGTTTCAATCTCGAGGATACACTCAACTGATTACATCAGCGACGACGGAAAAGCACACACTACTTGACCACATCTACATTTCAAATCCGGACTTCTGTCATCAATCGGGCGTGTTAGAGACCTACCACAGTTACCACAATCCTGTGTACTGTGTATTGCGTTTTTTTCCATAGGTGAATTGCCCGCTATACCAGGTCACTGGGGCCACTGAATCAGCATTAACGACAACAGTGGGGCAACACCAGCCTTAGTTCCCCAGTGGCTTCTGTATGAGTGGTGTCTTGGCCTTAAGCCATATTGAACTGAGGTTCCATTTAACCTCCTTTATCGACGGCAGTGACGTTGCGGTTATATTGTGTTGTCCGTGGTAATATGAAGGTGTTGTGTCCCTGAGTTACCTAGAGTACAGCAGCAGGAAGGACGAAGGAGTAGTGTGGCAGCTCCAGACAGGACAGGAAGTGAAGGCAGCAGAATACAGGACGCAGTCAGGGTTAGTGTAATAACTCCAGGGAAGACACAGACAGTGAGAGCAACAGCAGCAGTAAGTCATTAAAAGACAGTAAGGTTAAGTGAGAAGTATTAAGACACTGTTGTGATGTATTTGATTTTTACCCTAACGTAACATTTGTTTCAAATGGTGTGTTCAATCTGTACGATGTGTACTGGATATATTATTTGCAGTCCTCTGCTATTCTAATATTGATATGTGCTCTTCTGTAAAGTTGCAGGAAGATTTTGGAGACCATAGCAGTCCTGTGCAACACTGGATATGAGTATGCAATATACCATCTAAAGGTAAGTGTTAAAAGATGTAACTTCAGTCACTGTGCTACTGCATGTGATAACCACATTTTAAAGGAATATTGTAATCTAATTTTTAATTTTGATGTTTTTCAGGAACCGGCGAGTCAGAATGTCGGAGAAGATCAAGTGTGCTTCACCACTGATGATGATGAGCTGGATACCAGCTTATGGGCTAATTTCTTTCAGTAAGTTTTAGTTTACTTAATTATGTTTATTATTATTTTTTAGTTTATTAGTAAATGTGTGTGCAGTGATCCTGTTATTCATTTATTAAGTTCATTGCCAGAGGACGGGACCAGATGTGTTTGGAGTTGAAGACAATGCTGAAGACCAAAGAAGCAACGGAAGAAGAACATTTAAGCACTGAGGTAAAGTTTGTCAATAATACTGGAAAGGTCTAGTGTTTCAGTGCACTTTATCATACAGTGTGTTTGTTCAGAGGCATGTGCTTTGATGTGAATGCTTAGATTTTAAAGTGTATGATGGTCCTCAGAAGTGAGAGAGCAGAAATGTCTCTTGCAAGACATACATCTGACCTGAAAGTTTATGCTCTGTAAGTCTTGCAGAATGAAACATTTTTTATTCAATTCACTAACATGATCATATCTGTTTTACCTCCTCTACCTCAGGGTGTCCAGCATGTTTGCCATGACAGATCCAGCGGCTAGATGGCGGAAGATGCTTCAATACCCAATTGCACTGAATCATTAGATGATCAACTAATTAATATTAATATATATTTTTAAATTATCTTATTATATTAAATAATTGGTCTCAGTTTACTATTTCATATATTAGTTTGAATAATAATGTTTTTATAATGTGTACGCCATGCCCGAGGAGGATGGGTTCCCCCTGATGAGTCTGGTTCCTCTCAAGGTTTTTTATCTCCTTAAGAGTTTTTTCCTTGCCACCGTCGCCACTGGCTTGCTCACTGGGGGTGTTGTGTCAAATCCTGTGTCCCTCTCACGTCCCTGCCGACCAGGGTTTCCAAAACAACAGTTTGCGACTCGATGAATTTTTTATTAATTAAATCATAGAAATTTAAACGACTAAAAATGAAATCATGTTATGGCTTAGTCACTTATGGTAAAGCAGTAAGCCCTGTGATGCTGTGATTAACAGTGCTTTCAGAACTGCTAAGGGGTGTTGCTGTTTTCTGAAATCACAGGGCTTATGTATGGCCTTATGCCCTTTATAAACACTTGTGCAGTAATAGACGCAATCATGGACAGTAATGTGAGTATTTTACAATGGCTTTAAATGCAACATGCACAAGGTTCACTTTATTAATACAATAATTCAAACACTTTGACCACTATTCTGCCAAAATAGAAAATTGATTTTAAATTTTTTGTAATTGCAACAGTACGATATTTGTTTTTTATTTTCATAATTCGATAATTTTAATATGAAGTTAAAATAATATTTATATGTGAGCTAGTGCAACATTATAGGGTGGGATTTGGCACAACAGGTGTTTTCTAATACTTTTAATAAACATTTTGGTTGAATTGGCACATCAAGTGTTTTTGTCTTTATTGTATCTTCTTCAATGGCACATTTAATGTGTTCTTCTGAACTTCACAGAAGGTCCAGGGGGTTTTCCAGAAAGCAAGGTTAACTTACAGTCACATATATTCTCAGTAGATTGACCCAAACCTTGCTTACTCTAGGTACGCTGTTTCCAGAAACTATTTTATACTTTTTTTTTTTTTCTTTTTTTTTTTAAATCAAGGCCACAATATGTCTCTGCATATTTTCACTGTTAACATATTTTTTTATTTTTCACTTAAATATTTCATGTCAGGACTAAGGATTGCAAAAATGTTTAATAACCTTATGGTGTCCAGAAATTTTTATTTGACAAAGAATATTTAATAGTAGTGAATTAAAAGCTACAGGATCTAGCTGTGGCTGGGCTCGGGGATAGATTCTTAAACATTTTAGGTGAATTGGCTAATCCTGCATGTTTGCTTTATTGAATGGTATATTCACAGATGGTACAATAAGATGGTTAAACTTTTAAATAAGGTTTGTATTCTTCTATGCATGAAGACTTTGTGTGTAAATATTTGTTATTTTTTATCATAATCCAATAAGCAAACTTTGTTTTACCTCCAAACCTGCTAAGATCACACTCTTACTTGATCTGGATGAGTATCATTAGAAAGACTTAAAATGTCAGCCTAAATATTTGAATACTGTTGATAAAACTTGGTTGCCATGACAGTAAATTAACAGCACTTACACAAGTTTTTAATTTTTTATTTTTATTATTTTCTCTGGTCTGGTAAATGAATCCCATCCCACCTGTTTATTGTAAATAAACAGTCCACCACTGTGGTGTTGGCAAGTGTCTGGAGTACAGAAAGGTCCTCCGTCATGAAGCTCAGAAGATCCACTGCAGGTTTGACCCCCAGGTGACCAACTCTCAGCCCACTTCACAAAGCTGTGGCTGGCAATCAATACTACTTTATCTAAAAATTGTGTTAAAACTTTATGGTAAATGAAAATCGGTAATGAAGCAGATATATATGAACTTATGTTACGGTGTGGCAAAGCTTTACAATTCACTGAAAATATAAGCAGTTTAGGTAAAAGTTGGTCTTTTTGATTCAGGCAAATAGTATTTAAATTTAGTAATTAAATATTGAGTTTTTGACATTTAAAAACCCTGAAAACAGCCATATTAAAGGTCCTTGAAAAATACTTGAATTTTTAAAAGGAATGTATGAAATTACTGTTCATTTTTGGTTTGGATAAAAACATTTTCACGCAAAATGAACAATGCAGCGAGTGTTAAATAGCCATTTCACCTGACTTTTGGGAGCTCACGAGATCTCGCGATATTACTCCTACAGGTGAGAAGCAGTCTCGCGATATTGGAATGAAGTTGAGTTTGTGGTAAAACCTTTTATTTCATGTGCTGTTTGTTGGGTTTCATTGGGGAACGCACGCAAATTTTGACTCCCTTTGTATTGCACTGTTATAATTTACAAGCGAAGAGCGCGTCTCCATCTCTGCAGCTCGGTCCACAAACTTGCATATACTGTACTGTGTGGGGCTGCTCAATGTTTATCTGGGAAGGGTGGGGGTCTGTGTGTGTGTGTTTGTGGGTTACCTCACTAGATTCGTAACGTAAATCATCTTTGCAAACCATAGACGTTGCAAACACAGGAGAATACAACAACGTACCTCTATGCATCGCGATTTCAAAATAAAAGGCCCTCTGATTTTGCCCAGATCTAAATATTCAAACTAAATACATTTTTAAACGACGTTGAATCGAGCTGTAAAATGAAATATCACCAGGCCGTTGGCTCTCTCTGCGGGTATTTGTCATATTTATAATACATAATAATAAAATAATAAACGTAGCTCAATTGTTCAAGTGTATGGTATAGTTTTTATTCTTCAGGTCAATCATATATTCATCAAATACAATCAGTTTGAACATGGATAGCAATAAATTCGCTGAGGTATTCTTTTAAATATTAAAGTTGCCACAGTCATTACATGATTTGCTTGTGCTGTACTTTATTTGTAACATCTTGTTTTATTATTTATTGTATTAAAATAAAATAAAATAAATGTTTTGTAAGTGATATTTCTGTCCTTGAACACCACAAAAAATAGCAATAGCAACCGCATAGCAACACCCTAGAAACCACCCCAAATACCCTAGCAACCGCCATAGCAATCAACAAATGTGTCCTATGGCAACCGCATAGTAAAACCTTAGCAACTATCAAGAGTACCTTAGCAACAGAGGGGCGAGTTTTGCCACTGCAAGCACCACTCACATTTTCTTCAGGAAATGTACCTTCTAGTTATTCTTTATTATTCTTACTTCTTCCGTACAAAGTTTGGCGCGTAACTAGTCCCGCAGTTTTCGTCACAGACCAACGAAACAGGCGTCAAATCGTGCGGCCTAGTCGGGAATGGTGTGCTATGACTTTTATAAGGGATCGGGCGTACGATGTTCGTACACCGGGCGAAAAAACGGCCGAAAAATCGCATAGACAATGCATTACGGCCAACTTTGACGGATCGTAGCTCCAAGAGAGAATTTCGCAGAAACATGTGAATCACCACATTTGGAGAGGCTATCAGGCTGTGCGCGATCATACCCCGCAATGGGGTAATAGTTGTACCCCTGGGGCGCAAGAGCCCCCCAAAGTTGCCCCATACTAAGCCAATGGTGAGGGATCGCCCATGAAACAATGTATTTTTCCTACTGTGGGAAATTACATAGGGATTTTGCATTGAACATAACTATGGATCACATAGTCATAGAGACAAGGGGGTGGGCTCATTTGAATCAGGCAACCAATCAGACTCTCAGGATCATGATGAAGCTATCAAGCCACGCCCTAGCAACCATATAGAGCACCATAGCAACAAGCCCCATAGACTTCCATTGTAAAATATAAAATGAATAACTTTGGATAGAAGTGTCATAGAAACATGAGGGTGGGCTCGTTTGACTCGGGAAGCAAACGGCCAATCATGTATCTCCTTCATGACAACCTAGCCACGCCCTAGCAACCATTAAGAGCTACCTAGCAACCCAAAGTAAAGAAAGATATCTTAACATCTGAAAGACATAGAAGCATGGGGGTTGGTTTATATTAGCAAGCAACCAATGGAGTATCATCATTGGCAGTTGCCAGGCCACTCCCTAGCAACCAAACACAGAACCCTAGCAACCGTTTTGCAAGATCTATATCTCTGCATCAGAACATCGTAGAGGCATGGGGGTTGGTTTATATTGGCGAGCAGCCTTTGGAGTATCACCATTGGCAGCTGCCAAGCCACTCCATAGCAACCAAACGGAGTACCCTAGCAACCGTTTTGCACGACCTATATCTCTGCATCAGAACATCGTACAGACATGGCGGTTGGATTTTTTGACTCATGCTAGCACACTGGATTTCCAACATGCTAGTCATGCTAGCAGTGATTAGCTACATGCTAATAGTGATTAGCTAAGTGCTCAAATGGGCTAAGAACTCTATAATAACTACATAGTGACCATCTGTGACAACTACCAACCACCTAGTAACATCATAGCAACCACCCAGGAGACCATAGCAACTGCCTAGCAACCAGCCAAAACACCCTAGCAACCGCCTAGCAACACCCTAGCAACCACCCCGATTACCCTAGCAACCACCCCAGGTACCCTAGCAACGGCCCTAGCAACCATCATGGGGACCCTAGCAACCGCCCTAGCAACCACCCCGGGTACCCTAGCAACCACATAGCAACACCCTAGCAACCACCCCGATTACCCTAGCAACCACCCTGAGTACCCTAGCAACGGCCCTAGCAACCATCATGGGGACCCTAGCAACCGCCCTAGCAACCACCCCGGGTACCCTAGCAACCACATAGCAAGACCCTAGCAACCACCCCGATTACCCTAGCAACCACCCTGGGTACCTTAGCAACGGCCCTAGCAACCATCATGGGGACCCTAGCAACCGCCCTAGCAACCACCCCGGGTACCCTAGCAACCACATAGCAACACCCTAGCAACCACCCCGATTACCCTAGCAACCACCCTGAGTACCCTAGCAACGGCCCTAGCAACCATCATGGGGACCCTAGCAACCGCCCTAGCAACCACCCCGGGTACCCTAGCAACCACATAGCAAGACCCTAGCAACCACCCCGATTACCCTAGCAACCACCCTGGGTACCTTAGCAACGGCCCTAGCAACCATCATGGGGACCCTAGCAACCACCCTAGCAACCACCCCGGGTACCCTAGCAACCACATAGCAACACCCTAGCAACCACCCCGATTACCCTAGCAACCATCCTGAGTACCCTAGCAACGGCCTAGCAACCATCATGGGGACCCTAGCAACCGCCCTAGCAACCACCCCGGGTACCCTAGCAACCACATAGCAACACCCTAGCAACCACCCTGGGTACCCTAGCAACGGCCCTAGCAACCATCATGGGGACCCTAGCAACCGCCCTAGCAACCACCCCGGGTACCCTAGCAACCACATAGCAAGACCCTAGCAACCATTCAGATTACCCTAGCAACCACCCTGGGTACCTTAGCAACCATCATGGGGACCCTAGCAACCGCCTGAGCAACCACCCAGGGTACCTTAGCAACCACCGTAGCAACCTCATTGCAACAACCTAGCAACAGGGCGCAGAGTTTTGCCACTGCAAGCACCACTCACATTTTCTTCAGGAAATGTACCTTCTAGTTTTGTTTTTATTATTTATCATTTATATATTTGTTTTGCTTTGATTTATTTTCGTAATTTATTTCAATGTTTTTTTATTTTATTTTTTTCAAAGATTGTTTTCATTATATTTGTTTTATTATTTTACTTAATTTATGTTAAACAATCTTCATGTTCTTTTATATTATATTTATTTATTTATTTATTTATTTTCATTTTTTACTGTATTTGTCTATAATTTTTGTATGTAACCGTCTGTGTTTAACTATATTCATTTCATACATTTATTTTAATTATATTTGTTATTTTCATTTAGATAAATTTTTGTTTTCATTTTTTTTTTTTTTTTTTTTGCTTTTAGTTTTTTGTGGCATTTAATAATTTAACTTTGTGCTTTTTAAGAGTGTTTCTTGGACAGACTTAGTTTTCCGATGGATCCCACTTTTGGAGGTGTTTGAATTCCTTTTGGGGCCTTTTTCCAGTCCATCCCTCAAAAGGTACAGCTAAAGCTCATCTAATTGGTGATTCATCTTTAATTAGTTTGGCTCTTTTGCACGGCTGCCACCAGGAATTGAAAGCAGTGGAGTGATAGCTGACATCACACCCCCCCCCCAACACCACCCCTTCACTTCCTCCATCCCTTCCAACCCCGTCTGATTCATTTCATCTTCATTTCCCTAGATCCTGTTTTTAAAGTTTTATTTAGGCTGTCATTTATTTAATAAGGGATTATTTATTTAGCGCATCAAATCATTCTGGAATGAATATTTATATATTTGTGGGGGCTTTAAATATTTACATGGTCCCCTCCATTTTCTCTGGTGCCAAGCCACAGTAATGAGTGTTGTTGTTGGATATGCAGCGGAATAACAAGACTGGTTTCAAAGTAAATAATCCTTTGCATATATTTGAACTTAATTGCTTTGAATTTATTATGAGAGTTGATGCTCTGATCTAAGTGTAATTTAAAGTATAAAATGGATGGAGCGGGGTTGAGGTGGTGTTATTGCATATGAATTATGTTAGTATGAATTTAAATGGTTTCGTGACTTAGCGACTAGCATTGCAACCCTTTCTTTATTCGTTTGTGAAACCCTGGTTTCATTCTGACTTCTTGACCTGACGTCGTCCTCGCGATGTTCCAGTAATCCTGAAAGAGGCTTAGCTTGTTTTACATGGATTTATTTTTATTTTTATTATCGGTAACAGTCAACCTCGCACACTTTCCTTTTGCTTGCATTGGTCACATCTTTAAATGCACATTATTTTTTACATTTATTATTTCAGCTGAGCCATGTAACCTGCCACTGGTTCGAAACAACCATTGTTCTCTTCCAAAACCTAGTGAACTGCCTGCTTAACAATGTTTCTGCAAAACTTTGCAGATAAAAATGTACATTGCCATTATTCATATTAAGAGTATTACATTGTTAGCTTAGCAACAAGCTAACATCAAATTCTTTTTAAATGTATTTAGTCTTCTGTGTGAAACTCATGGTGGAACTGGTCAGTCCAGGCAAACATTTATAGACTATGGCCTAGCATTTATAGCCTATTGCCTAGTGTCAACATTAGCTGGAGCATAGCATTCGTTTTAGCCAAAATGTATATGGCATTTTATATATATGTTTCACTGCAGCAGTGTGTTGAGTATGGGGAAAAATCCAAATTGGCTGACAGGGAGGGAAAGATATTTATGCAAATAAACGTTTATTTTAGTATGAAAAAGCTTACTCAACTTACTCATGCGAGTTGCATCTTTTTAGCCTTATTACAGTTATTGTGCTGTTAGCTTAGCAATATGCTAACATCAAACTCTTTTGAAATCGATTGTGAGTTTACTCTCCTGTGGGAAGCTCACGTTGGAACAGAAGTCATTCCAGGCAAATGTTTATAGCCTAATGCAATGTATGGCCTAGTGCGAACATTAGCTGGAGCGTAGCGCTATCTACAGTAGCTAGACTGTTCAATCAGAGGTTCTCTCCATACTATTACCACGGCCCCTAATGAGCAGCTCCTAGCAGGTGCGCAGGGCGAGTAGCACCCTGATTTGTTCTGCATGCTAAATATGGCCTGTAATCTTTATTCCTCTGAGTAGCTTATTAAAAGTGAAAGGAAGATGAAACCTTTGAGTGTGCAGACCATTCCTTTTCTCCTACTGTTTATCAGTAGATCTTTTTCCTCCCTTAATATTGAGGTTATAGTAACCTTAGTGGGTGATAGATGTGGCGTGTGACTTCAGGTAATAATAGCCATGATGGATCCCTACCTGAACCCAGGAGATGTAATCTAGCAGGATGCGAAAGATAAAGTGGCAGCCGGTTGAAAGATACACACGTAGCAGCAGCAGCCATCCAGCAACTCACTTTATCACAAGGCAGACAACACCGGGGTGTCCAAATTTATGACGGCTTGCTGTGTCTTTAATTCATCAATGGTTAACTCAGCCCCAAGTGTATTCATCGGTATCTGCTGGTTGCTGAAAAATGTCTTATCTAGAGAGTAAATATTCTGTTTGTTTGTGCGTCTGTTGTTTAATTGGAATTATGATCATGTAGCTTCAGATTTCAGCTGCAAAGACATTCATGAAATGCAAGCAGACCAAATTTCTCATTAAATTCGGAAGCTATGCCTATATAAAATGTTCGATTAAATTGAATGCAAAATTTATCCATGGATGGTTTTCTGAATCTATTTATCTCATTAATTGAGTGGCTACGTCTAATATTTGTGTGTATATATACCGTATTTTTCAGACTATAAGTCGCATCAGTCCAAAAATACGTCATGATGAGAAAAAAAAACTTATATAAGTCGCACTGGACTATAAGTCGCATTTATTTAGAACCAAGAACCAAGAGAAAACATTACCGTCTAGAGAGGGCGCCCTCTCACGGCTGGAGACGGTAATGTTTTCTCTTGGTTCATTTCTCTTGGTTCATGTCAAATTAATTTTGATAAATAAGTCGCACCTGACTATAAGTCGCAGGACCAGCCAAACTATGAAAAAAAAAAAGTATGACTTATAGTCTGGAAAATACGGTATATAAAAATCTCACACCTTAAGACTATTTAACATAAATTAGTTTAGAAATGAAGTAGACAAAAATAAAATATGCTTACACATTTTTATCCTAATATCTTAATGATGAAAAAGCTTATGAATATGAATATTAAAAAAAAAAGTATTTTTTGATGCATGAACACATTTTATAATCATTTTATATAAGTTAAGTAAAGCAATAAGTGATTTAAATTTTAGACATAATATTGCTTGTTTTTGCTCAATTTTGCTAACGAAAATAGTTCTAAACAAAGATCACAGCACTGTTTTGCATATCTGAGCAATGGACTGTTTAATTATTGAATGAATCAGCTTTTTGAACAAATCGGTTGAATAAATGATTCAGTGATTCACTCTGATGCTTTATTTCTGAATGAATCATCTGTTTGAATGAATCGGTTGAATCTCAGTGACTCTTTTTATTTAATTTCACATTTAAACTTTTTTTTGTTTTCATATTTTAAATTATTTCAAATGTCAGTGTTAAACATTTTATGTTAAAAACCTTTTTATACATCTGTATCTGCAGTGTAAATGAATCCACGTCCCCACTGAGACACATAAACTGTGTGAATACATGCTGTTTCAAATGCAGATTCCAGAAATGTTTTCTTTTGTTGGGACCAAAAACACAAAGTACCGGATTGAAGTGCTTCTTATTCTTACGCAAAATTATAAAATGGAAGAAATAGTTAAAACTCAACACAATCTTGCTACTCCAGCTGTGTATGAACATATATTTGCTTCTTTTCCATTTTGCATTTACTTGTACTTTTACTTTCTGGTAAGATATCTGTACTTTTACTTGAGTATGACTTTCAGGTAGGTAGGTAGGTAGGTAGGTAGATAGATAGATAGATAGATAGATAGATAGATAGATAGATAGATAGATAGATAGATAGATAGATAGATAGATAGATAGATAGATAGATAGATAGATAGATAGATAGTGTTTTATTTTAGGATACAAAAAGTGTCATGCAACGAGGCTAATAACACTCGTGCATATGTGTATAGCCTCCCGCTCCGATCTCCCAGCGCAACAACAGCATGCGGTACAAGGTGGCACAGTCATCGCTCCATTAGCAGGTAATTAATGACGCTCATTTGTGTAACTGTTATTAAGCACTTTGAAAGATTGTTTGTGTTCAGATGAAATGAAACACATCCCAGAAGCCATCCATTGTGGGGGGCGAAGATTAAAAGAGCAGTAACGGTCTTTGAAAAATGTTATTTTATCGATGGCGATTTTTCACCATACCCCCTGGGCCAGCACTGACAGGGAAATGCTGTAGTCCTCCTTCATGTTGATGTCCTTTTTTAGTCTACAGTACCTGGGGAGAACAGTAAGTGTGACTGATTCATTCCTTGACCAGTAAAAGGTGTCAGCCAGGTGAGAATGGATGTGGTGGGTATTGACAAGAAGAAATGCCTGCCTTGTTGTCCTGTCCAGTCAGCTTGGATAAAGAGGCTGGGAAAACGAGTGTGTTCTGAACAGAAGCTACAGCGATGCTTTCCTGGTTTTGACCAATGGCAGTTAGCGCTAGTTTTGAAACCAAGTTGAGTTGCCTTGCTAGGCAGTATTTTCAGGCAAAAAAAAATACTTTCTTGGTAGACAGCTAACAAAATTTTTAGACACAGTTGTCAACATAATTTTTGGTGCATTGATTACCATTTGTAAAACCACATTTTTACTACAAATATCATGGTGAAACTATGATTAGTGTAACACACTATGATTAATTTGTGGTTACTATGGTTTAACAATAGCAACCTGTTTTTTTTTCTTTGTAAAAACCATAGTTAATTTTCACATAGCAACATCTTAAAATGTGTTTAGAGAACTTTAGCAAGCTTATGTGTTAAAATTACCCTGCTGTAAAAAAAATAATTAATTAAAAAATAAATAAATAGAAACCTATTGAAAAAATAGAAATTCTAATGTTTTCAAAGCAAATACCTTTACAAACGTTACACACCATCAACTTTTAACTATTAAAACCATAAAAAAAAAATTACGGTAGTGTTTTGGGACAAAACCATTAATATTTAGTGGTTTTAACAAGCACCAATAGAAGGTGACCAATTACCAGTAGAGTTACCAATACAGTTTCCATTAAAAACCAATAAAATTCCTATTTTAACAAAATTACAAAATCTTTTTTTTTTTTTTTTCAGCAGGGTACTCTTAACACTTTAGCATCTGTTTAGCAACATGTTAAAACAACTGAAAAAACCTTAGCAACCTCATGGTGTCGAAAAGTACACACAGAATATTAAACCTTAGCATCTCTAACTTTAGCAACAGCATACAGCATTCTAAAACATAAATACAAAGAATTCTTTCAATAGAAACATTTTAAAATGTGTTCAGAATACTTTAGCAAATGCAAATGAAAAACTATTCTGAAAAACTTAGCATCTTGTTTAGCAATGGGTTAAAAACACCAAAAATCTACTCAAAAAGTACTCATGGAAGCTTAGCAAAGCTTAGCATGTGTGCCTTTAGCAACAGCAGAGCAGCATTTTAAAATGTGTTTAGAGAACTTTAGCAAACGTGTTTACATTTTTTAAATTATTTATATCTGTTTGGCAAAATTCTTAAAAGTTACTCAAAAACTTTTCAACTTCATAGCAACATGTCAAAAACTACTTACAGAAAATTGGTAAAGCATTTAGCAGCAGCTAAATCTGAAAACCTTAGCATCAGAGTAGCTACATACTAAAAATGACTTAGCGACCTCATAGCAACATGTTAAAATGTGCTCAGAGAACATTAGCAAACATGTTAAAATCTAGTCTGAAAACCTTAGCATCTGGATAGCAACATGCTAAAACCACTTAAAATGGCAAGCTTATTAGCTTGTGAGGTGGGTATATAATGTCTAATTTCAGTTTTGCCATTTTAAATGTGCAAAATACCATCACAAGGCAAAATAGTGGTACATTTTAAGGACACTTCATTTTGGCATAATGGTGCAGATGTTTAAGAACCATTAATGTAAACGAATGAGAAGGAAATAATTCAGTTCCAGTGTTTTCACCCAAGCGTAGTTCTTTCTGTGCTCCTGCAGTATTTTTAGGCTTTATTTCATGCCATTTACAGTGTCTCCATGCCTGCTATAATCCGGCCTTTATTCCTCTCTATGTGATAGTATCATTTCCTCTCGCTGGTGTCCGTTGGCGGCTCTGTATCTGTATCCTGGAGTGAATGGCCCGGCTCTCGTACAGGGATCTGATTTCCCTCAAGAGAGGATCACGTTGGCTCCTTTTTTCTACACTCCAGTGACGGAGGAAATTTTGCTGGGCTTTTCTACTGATTGAGAGAGAGAGAGAGAGAACCAGGAGGGATTGGGTGGAGAAATGAAAAGTAGTTTGTGAACAAACGTAGAGGCAGATCACTCAGTGACAACAGTACACAGCCAACACACAGACTGGCACACTAACAAACAGGCGCTAGGAAGAAACATCTCTTTGGGGATTATATTTAGCATCTGGTATAAAATATTGCATAAATAACGTGAATATGTCGCTCCTTAAAATCTGCCATTGCAACACAGCAATATTCCTTTTTTTGGTTAGAACTGACACTGTGGTCAAGCCATTTAAAATCAAAATAATCACAGGCCAAACTATGTAAAAAATATTTAATAATATTTTAATATTCATAAGCATATGGTGTATATATATTTCTACTACTCCAAAATGTTGTTGTTTTTGTTTTATTGTTAATACTGTTATTTTTATTTAGAATTTTAAAAATAACCATTAATAATAAACAATTTATTACTGTTATTGTTGTATAAACAGTGATTTAATATATTTTGATTATCATATTTTACAATTTACTAATAGTTGTTGTTGTGTTTAACAACAACATTATTATTAGTAGTAGTAGTAGTAGTATTGTTGTTGCTGCTGTTATTATTATTATTATTAACAACAACAACTTTTGTTATTAAATTGTCAAATAATATGATGATTATTATGGTGATGATGAAGATGATTATTATTAAAATATTACTATATTGCTTTTTTATTGCATAATATGTATTTATATTTGATAATATAATATTGTATTGCATATTCTTTTAATTGTATATTATAATAATGCTGAATACAGTAGTATATAAGATTCAACACAAAAACCAGACCAATAATTTTATCATTTATATTAATTATATATTTCACTTGTATTAACATATTTACAGTTTATTTATTTATGTATCGTGTAAAATGTCAACTATATGTAAATGCATGTAAAATAAGGTTGGATCTCATCAATATTTATGCTATTATAAAGTAAATAGGCGGCGTGATGGTTGTCAGTGGTCTGTAATGCTGCAAACATTACGATGACTTTATAAACCGAGGGAAATGAAAGAGAGAGTCTGGCTGGGCCAGCAGTCCTCTGGATGGCACAGACTCAGGGAGGAACTGGCTCTTTGTCATCGCTGTTAGCATTAGCCAGAGATTTGCATACATTTCTGTGGGGAAAGCATTAAAGGAACACAACAAAGAAAGGAAAAGACTAATGCACTATTGAAAGTCTCCCTTTCAAGATTTAAAGAAGCTCCATTAGAAATGGATGACTGCTCATGTAGTTTTTATTACCTTTTCTGTCGGTGCTCTCCGCTCCTCCTGTGGAAGTCTTTGATTATGGTCCAGGTTTGGAAGAGAATGAGAGGAGGAAGAGGTGGAGGAGGCGCGGAGGCTATTGTGTTTGTACCGTGCAGATGTTGTTTGCTGTCTTCAGCCGCGGTGTGTTTGCTATTTCATAAGTGCAGCTTTTAAATCTCAATAAAACTGTCTACAAACAAAATCCTTCAAAGTCTAGTTTAGTTTGAGGAATATTAATAGAATTGTGTGTGTGTGTGTGTGTGTGTGTTTGTTTTTTGTTTGTTTGTTTTTTTGCAAAAAGTGGTCTCAGTATTTAATAAATTCATAACAACAATGATAATAATGATATTATTATTATAGAGTATATGGTGTAAATAAAATTCTACTACTCCAAAATTAAGAATAACATATTAAGTAATAATAGTATATGTTCATTTTATGTTTTTATTCTAAATATATCATCTAATTATTTATTAACTATTTTGATTAATATAAGTATATGTTATATATGGTTATTCCTTACATTGCTTCAAAATTAGGAAATGTGATAATTCAGAATAAGAATATTGTGAAACAATAGTGTACATTTTAATATGTTTATTCTAAATATAATTTATATTTATATAAAATGTTTGATTTGTTATTGTATGTATTTTTTACATATAAGTATGTGGTATATATGATTCTTGCTAACTACAAAATGTAAAATACAAGTAATAATAATAATAAAAATACTATTAAAATAATCTAAATTTTATGTTTTTGTTATTATTTATTGTTAATATTATTTATTAACAATTTGATATAATATTTAGATATAGATGTATGGTATGATTCTTGCTTTCACAGTGTACAGCAAAATTATTATTATTATTATTATGTAATTATTTATTTTTAAATATACAGTTGTATTATTAGAACCATTAGTTGTGGGTATTTTTATGTATATGCTTGCTCAAATTAATATAATTATAATAAAAAGGAAACAATAATAACATCAACAATAATAACTTTACCTACTTTTGTCTTTTTCTTTTTTTGCATTTAAGATGTTTTGTTAGCTAAAACCTTTTAAGTATTATTATTATAATTATTATACATTTTTGTAATTTTTTGTCAGGCTTTTATTACATTAAGTCTATTGAAAGGTCACAGGAAACAATGTATTGTGTAAAGACTGGGAACCAACTCAAACTATATTCAAACCTGTCTCTCTTGAGCCATGTGAACTAACTGCTAGGTCACATCTCCCAACAGCTGACGTTCTCAATAAACAAGCACAGAAACAACTGGGCATCTAAATGACTTTTGTGAAAAAGCATTATTTCATATGTGCCACTCCTCAGTACAGCGGACGGTAGCGTTCCTGCCACGCCGAGTCTGGCCCGACCGCTCCTGCATCACGCGCTCAACACACACACACACACACACTATCACACACCTGGAGCGGAGCACGCGGAGGGACGCTCCTCCAGGACCCTACCCACAAAACTCTTATCACTCTGACCTGAATTCAGCGACGGTGGACAATTTCCCAAGCAGCTGGGGATCAATCAAAACCCACTTCAAATGTGCCCACATGCCACTTTTACATTAGGACTCCACGCTGTTCAGAATAGGGTGTTTTTCACTTGTGTTTTTGATTACTGCACAGGGGAGTTGTTCTCCCCATGGGACCCCGGGAGCCAAATGAAACCTGCCCCCCTCGAGTGCTATCTCTTCTCCCCAGGATGGGCTAATCTGCATTGGGTAGGAGACTGTTCGTTTTGGGGGATACAGGCTTGAACATGTGCCTCCACATCTGGCTTGCACGTCCAGGCTTTTGTGGAGGGCAGGCCTTGGATTCTTTATGTGCGCCCAGTAAAGTCGGAAGAGCGATAAAGAGGTTAGCTCTGGCTCCCGGCAATATTTTCCATCACTTCTCCCACGCGGACTAATCGTATCAGTTTTACTGGTTGATCAGTTCGATGTGTTTTATCTCTGAACTCGTGTCTGCCCAGAACAGAAGCAACTGCGTCTCCTGCTCTTGTTCTTTTCCGTTAACTTTACAGGAATCTCCACTTTCCCAGCAGGTGTCAGTGTATAATAAACAGGACCTTTTTTTTCTAGATTGTCCATGCTTCCATATAGAAAAGATGAAAAGTTTAGGTAATTCGTGTATTATGGTCCTCGAAAATGAAATCTGTTGGGTCTTTGTAGTTCTGATCAGAAGAACAGACACGGCGATAGTTATTTGCATGTTAAAATGTATGCTGCATATTTAAGCATAACGTTAAAAAATATGCTGACACGCTTCATTGAAATAGAGAGAAAAAAATATAAGGGCTTTTAAGTATAACTGTGGGAACTGTGATTCACTCTTATCTGAAAGCCGTGAGAATGAACCCTCAATACAGCCCCGTTGAACTTCCAGTGACTGTGAATGAGCTCCTGTGCGACAGTCAGAGAGGTCAAGACTCAACAGGTCTGTTGACTGGGTGAAATCTGTTCCCGGAGTAGGTGTGTCGAGTGCGGGCTGGGAATGCACCTGCGCGTTCGCCCGCTGTGGTCGAGCTTTAACAAAGACACAGATCCCGGATAACAACGCAAATGCAAAATAAAAACTGCTTCCTGCGTATGTAGTTGAATTTCTCTCCCCACTGGCTTTGCAAATTCTTGTTTCGAGGGAAGTTCGTTATTTTCTGAGCTCAGGATACCAGCAGCTAAGTCTTGTCCTTACCTAGATCTCAATTTATTATTAATAGTAGTAGTAGTAGCAGTAGTGGTAGTAGTAATAATAATAATAATAATAATAATAGTTATTATTATTATTTATACATAATTATGTGAAATATGCAATTGATATAATTATGAATATTATGAATTATTATAATTAGTTATTTATATGTAATATACTTATTGTATACTTAATATCAATCTAAATGTATTGTCAGTGAAAACATTAGTAGTGGTAATAGTACTATTATTATTAGATAATACATCATTTATTGTATTGTACAACATCGGTTTCGTATATACACATTTTTTTAATATAATACATTTTCTTCCATTATAATATATATGAAAAAATATATATATATTGCAAACACATTTTCGACCAGACTTATTTCGAATGTTGCATAAGCTTACGAAATTGAAAGGAAAGTAAAAAATTGTACAACCGATTCTTGATTGTCATTAAGTAAGTATGGAAGAAATTGCTAACTTAAATATACTACAAACTTAGTTATGTATACACAATTTAAAATGGCTTCTTAAGTGTATTTAATATCAGAAAGTTCTAGTATTTCAAATACTTTTTTAGTCTGAACTATTTGTAAAAACTAAAGTGCAAGTCTTTTTGTATCTAATGACAATGTTTGTGGATGAGCAACAGCTCGCCTCAGACGCTCATCAAACTGTTGCCATCCGTTGTTGGTTCGCACACAAAAATAATCCAAATTAGCCAGAATAATTATGTTGTCTGAAGCCATTAATTGTGGCAGTTAAGAGGAGGGACGGTTTGGAGAGGAAACCTCAGTGTTGTTTGACACTGGGCTTGTAAATTATGGGCATCCTTCCAAAGGCTCGTTTCAACTCTTTCTAATTGGCCTCATTGTAGATGAAATATTAAATGGCCGGCGTGGCTATTAATGCTGACGGTTATGGATGGTGCACTGTTGTACTTAATGCGGCCGCTTGCTTGTCCCTTTTATTTCCACCACAGTGTTCTGTCCAGCCGTGATGTATGTGTTGGAGAGAGGAAACTGGAGACACACAATGGGGTTTCAGCCCACTGGCTGAGGGCCAGACTGGGAGGCCTGACAGACCGCTAGAGTAATTGTCTGGATTGTTGGGAGTTGCTATGTAGTTTTCACTTTAGACCGGTTTTGTGTCGAGTTTGTGGACCACTTTTATCGAGGGGAGAAATGGGATTGGGAAATGGCACCAGTCTCGTCGCTTGCATGAAAGGCTCAATACATCAATGCGCTAACCACTAGCTAACCTGGTTTCAGTCGAGTTGTAGGACAGTTTGAGAAGCCGCCAGAGATTCTGAATCCGGTCATTAAATCACTGCTGTCCAGATACCTGAATTGGTTCTTCAGAATGTTAAAGTGCATGTTAGATGTTCCTTTTCAAATTCAGATCATCATTATACCTGCCATGATTTCTAGAAAATGCAAGCATCTCTTTTAATTAGGGCTGCAAAACAATTAATTGCTTTCAAAATAAAGGTTTGTTTACACACAATATGCATGTGCACTGTGTATATTTATTGTGTGTATTTGTGTGTGTGTGTGTGTGTGTGTGTGTGTGTATTAGGGGTGTCCCCGACCAAGGATTTTCATAGTCGAATCGGAATTTTCGAATCTTGCTGATATTCGACTGATATGTTTGGGGGCGGGGCAAAATACATTGAGTTACCTCAGACATTTTTTTTTTATATTTTTTTTTTTAAATCACGATAAATCACTTTATAGTCTGCAATTAATCGCAATTAAGGGCATTGTTATGCACAAAACTAATAATGCATCCAAAAGTTGAGTATTTGCACTTTTTTTTCATTTAAAAGTAAGCCTACTGCTATATGAACAAAAGTGTAATAACATTTGGTTTGCAAAAACTTCAAACAAATAAGGTGCTTTTTACAGCAGTGTTCCTTTTACATAGTAGCAGTTAAAATATTTATTGCAGCTTAAATCTTATCTTATAAAATTAATGTAATTAAATGAAATATTAAACAAGCTATTTGTCACTGCCAGGACATTAACGTTTTTATAGAAAATATTTAATAGTTTGTTATAGAAAAACAAGTTCTGCTCAGAGTCCAGAGCCTGGATCATAATTATAACAGGCACCATGCTTTTAGAGACCTGCAAGATCATGGGACCCATCTCAGCAGAGTGCTGCGCGGGACAACACTTGATGGGTGGGTAGATTTGTTTGTGCGGGGTGCGAGAGAATAATTAGGGTGTGCTGACACTACACAAATCTTAACCGTCCCGGAGAGAGCTTGACCCCCAAAGTCTGGTTCGTTTAACTAGTGTGATCGTTCGGTTTAGCAGTCCCTGGATCGGTTGGAAGAGGTGGGCAAGAGCACAGTTCAGTTATATATAGATCAGATCTTCTGATACGTGCTAAATGATTGCATGAATAATTATGAGTGGCAAGAGAGAGAGAGAGATCTGTAAAGCAATATTTTGTGAGAGGGACGTGTGTTACAGCATCCCATATGACTCAAAATAATAAACCACAAAGTTAACAAAACGATTGTTTTAATTAGGAAGCAGCAGTCGTGATTACGAGCTTGTTGCATTCTTTTCTGTTAAAAATAACAGTGGACAGAGGTTTGTGAATGTTCGTGTTTATGTGTATTCAGAGCCAGTGAGCGACGGACTTTCATAATAATAAAAAACTGTGTTAACGTGTGATAAAATAATTGTCGCCGTTATTCAATTAATGTGTTAACACAATAATAGCACGTTAATTTACCCAGCCCTAATATATATATATATATATATATATATATATATATATATATATATATATATATTTTAGAGCTGCTCGATCATGACAGAAATCATAATCATGATTATTTCAGTCAATATTGTAATCACGATTATTTAACACGATTATGAGGGGGCCATATGACCAAAACTTTGTATGACTGATTTATTTAAAGAAAGTGATACATATCAAATATGTATTTTCTGTAAACAAGGTTGCTATGACATCTACATTGTAGAGACCAGCGGAATTTCAAACAAACAAACTTAAAGTCCACAAAATTATTGAAAAATAATTTAAAAGCAAAGGATAAATACAGTAGAATAAAAAGATACACATGAAACAAACTGTGCTTTAATGTTTATTTTATGCAAGTCTCAAGCAGTTTACAGCCTACTACAGAAATTAATAATGAAATGTAAAATAAAACAGCAGTCTTCACTGTAAGAATTACACTTTTTTTGTTTCTTAAAGCTTCAATCAAGAACAGTGTGTGATTATAGATTTGTCTTTAGTGTGTGATTATAGATTAATAAACACAGTCCCAGCAGGAAAATAGGCCACTGATACTTTAAGAGTCGCAAGGATCCAAATGACCATAACACACGTATTTTCATTCTCAACTCTTTACGTTAATTTATTACATGAACGACGAAGGTATAAATGAATAATCACTAAACGCAGCATTTTGACACACCTTGAGCTAAATGATGGCTTTACATGTCTTTGTTCCGTCTCTAAGCGTATATCTCTTCGTGAGGAGCAGCGAAAGTTCTCTTTCACGCTTTTAAAAACATGAATAAATATACTTTTATAAATAAAGCATGTCCCATTATGCAAATGTCATGTAACATGATTTTACTGATTTGCACGGGAAATTGGGCTCTTATGGAGGAATGAAAGTTCAGCGCTTCAAAAAGGGGGCGCAATAATCATTTTATCTCGATTATTGTGTTTTCACGATCGTTGGAGGCCAAAATTTAAATCGAACTGTTTTTTAGATTAATTGCAGACCCCTAATATATATATATATATATATATATATATATATATATATATATTAGGGGTGTAACGGTTCACAAAATTCACGGTTCGGTTCGGTACGATACACTGATGTCACGGTTCGGTTCGGTTCGGTTCGATACGTTTTAGATACAGCAAAATGTAAAAACATCTCAACTTTTCAGAATGCCGCAATCGCACCGCGGGTCATGTGACAAGAACCAACCAATCAGCTTCATCCTTTCCCGTAACAACGTTGAGAGCTCAGCCAAGATGAAGGAACAGCTGATCATAGTTGTATATGGATTGCAATTTTGAAATAAATTCAGTAGCAGAGCTACTGCAAGCGATTTTTAGAGCTGCAAATCCATTTATCCTTCGCTGAAATTTCGGCGTCTCATGGAGAGAGCACGTCATTGTTGCTTAGCAAAGACAGACGCCTCAGGAGAAAGACGTGCTTAGCGTTTTCCACGCGTTTTTAGGAGCGATATGTGAACGGCCCCTAAGGCGCTCGCTCACTCAGCACGCGCTGAAGGCTCGTTGCAAAATGTCTAATGCATTTAACAGACCAGAAATATAAGATCCTAAAATAACCAACAGGTCTGGTGTTTGGGTTGGATTCCCTGTAAGCTATAGTGTCTAAATGCTGCAGGGATAGTTTGCTGCGTGCATGTCTCTCCTTTTTTTCGTCTTTTCCCAGATAGTACTGACGCATATATTCCAGATATTCCCGCTGGTTTTTTTTTTTTTTTTTTGTAATCCCGCTGGTGTACCCTGTCATGTTGCAGATGCGACATACCGTTGTTTATTTATCCACCACTCTCTTGCCATCACCATTATAGCTTAAAGGGAATCCAAAGTGCACCCAAACACCAGACCTGTTGGTTATTGGGGGATCTTCTCATTTCTAGTCTGTTAAACGCATTGGCTATTTTGCAACGAGCCTTCAGCGCGTACTGAGTGAGCGAGCGCCTGCTGAGTAGCCTAACATAAACATATAAGATGGTGTTTTTTTCTTCTTCGGGAGTGTCAGGGGCGTTGCCTGTTACGTTGTTTGGGTTATTGGGCTACCTTGTTGAACGCATATCATTATATTTCTTTCTCTCTCTTTTTTTTTTTTTCAAATATAATTAATTACTCCAACGAACCGTTCGGTATACATAATGCGTACCGCGTACCGAACCGAAAGCGTCGTACCGAACGGTTCAATACGAATACGCGTATCGTTACACCCCTAATATATATATATATATATATATATATATATATATATATATATATATATATATATATATATATACACACACACACGGATATACTACTGCCAGGGCATTAACATTTTTATAGAAAATATTTTAATATAAAAAATATTTGATCGTAATCTCTGCTGTCTTCACGTTATGTCGGAAACTTCCCTAGTCTAAGGCCCACCCCAAAAGCTCTCATTGGTTGACACCCATCCTAAACCAGTACTAATCAACATCCCAACCCCTCCTGTGACCCATGGTTTGTCTGTTTGTGAATTCAGAGCCAGTGAACAACAGACTTTTATAATAATAAAAAAAAACTTTAATGTGAGATAAAATAACTGTTGTTATTAATCAGTTAAAATGTTTTTGCGACAATAACGCAATATATATATATATATTTTTCTGAAGTTGTAAATAATTGATTGTACTCTAAAATTTGATACTATTACTATTTAAATTTTTCTACTTCAAGATACAGTATATTTCTGCTTCACTATATGTTACTTGTTTAAAATTTTATTTGCTGATGCTTTGTAATTATTTGTGAAATTTAGTAGCTATTGAAAATTGAGTGAAAATGGTTTTACAGAAATTCATTTCATTTCAATTCATTTTTTTTTTGTGTGTAATTGTTTTTCAAAATGTTACAAATTAAAATTTTGACCAGAACCATTATCTGTGATAAAAGAGTAAAAAACGTCTTTGCCAGTGATTAGAGTCTCCCAATTACTTGACGAACAGCAGTTTTCTCAGCATTCATTCATATAAAACATCCTCTTTTTAAACAGCACAATACAATGCCATGACCTGTAGGTCCAAAAACCAACCGGCCTCAACAAGGTTTTGAAAGCTCTCGAAAGACAACTAAAACACAGTACTGATAACATGAATCCTAGTTTGGCACCAACGTCCTTTATCTTCTTATTTGTGATGTCGAAAAAGAGAGAATCGCTGTTCCAAAGTTCTAGAGGGAATTTGATTTCAGTCGTTACCATGGGAACAGAAAGGATGAAGATGTATCTGTGTGCGATAGTTGCCAAGCCCTGCTGACTTAGTGTATATTTGTGCGTTCGGGCATGCATGCATGCTTTTTTCATGTTATCGTGTGTTTTTCTGTCTGTTTGCATAGATGATGGAGATTCATGTTAGTTTATGGATTTGCCTTTCAAAATAATGTAAAAGCTCTTGGCCGAAGGTCCACAATAACAAAGAAGCGCTGATCATTTAGCAGGAACATATTCAGAAGCAGTTCACCGGAGAAACGCTTCATCAAAGAAGGTCACTTCATCATTTGAGTTTGCCACAGACCTTATGTTAACCCTCTCTTTCTCCGTTTAAGTGGTTTAACTGTTGGTTATTTCACACCCTATTAGCCCTACTTAAGAAATAGTGTTAAGTCAGTCGTGTGGTCACTGCAGGGGTGACAGTTTGGCGGAGGAAGAGTCGATGAATGTGACAATGATACGCGCCGTTCATCTGGAGTCGTTTAGCGAACGGTCTCTGTTGCTTATTCTGCGGAAGGACGGGAGGCTAATTGGATTGGGAAGGAGGCGTGTTATAGGGTCCTTGACATGAAAGCTTCTCTGCACAGCTGAGGCCGACGCGTCTGTGCCCCAATCAAAACTGATAGCACCACGACTCCTTTTCATTCTGCTCTCAGCATGCCGTTCTAATTATTTGTCTCTTTCATTTCTTTCGGCAATTCCAGTGATGTTTTTTATTTTTTATTTTTTATTTTTTTTTACAGTTATTTACTGCAGGGAAAAAAAGATTTTTAATGCTTAATGTCTGCTTTCTGGAGTGCTGTTTGGTATTGGATGCTCCACATATTGAATTGTGGTGCTCATGTGGGTTCCTTAGGTTCTATTCTGGCCAGCTGTGGTGCTTATGTGGGAAATGTAAGTTCAAATCTGGTTTGCAATGTTTTATAACCCAGATTTTCTTTATTTTCATTCATTTCATGTACCTTTCAGTTCTTAATGCCTTTTTTTCTGGGGCATTATTGTGTTGCATTACAGCTGTTTGGCTTTGGATGCTCCACACATTGAGCTGTGGTGCTCATGTGGGAAATTTAGGTTAGAATCTGGCCTGCAACGTCTCATAATCCTTTTTACTTAATTTTCAGTAATTTATTGTACTTTTAGTTCTGTTTTTATCTGTAAAATAGTGGTGCGCGGGGCTAGGTGTCACTTTTTACTCCATTTTTTCCATTTCTCAAGGAAAGTTTTGTTTTAAAAGTCAATTTCTGTATTAACACCACTATTATTTTTAATAAATTTATATACTATTATGGGATTTATTAAATTAATTTGAATTAGCTATTATTTTATACACTGTAAACATTTTGTTATGTGTATTTGTCATTTCTTTCATTTGGGGGATTTTGTTGTACAGTATATTTCTATTCAGTTTTATTTTTATTTTAGTTTTAGTACAAAAAAATATTTTATTTCAGTATTTTTTTTTTAAGTACAGGTAGTTTTTTTAATATCTTTTTCAACTAGTGATATTTTATTTAGTTTCTGCTTTGCTTAAATTACTGAAAAAGGTTTTAACTAATAATAGCAACATTGGAAAAACCCATACTGTTACATTACCCCCCCAAACCCTTTTTTTTGCATCAGGTCATTGGCATGGAGCACATTGTCCATAAAGAACATCCCATTAAACTGCCTATAATTTTAATTTGCACAGTTAAAAACAAGTCCCAAAACACAGACACACGCCTATGTCACCAGTCTGGTTAACAACTCCGACAAGCATCAAAACATGCATGTTTTCCAAAGTGAATGCAATGCTCCTGAAGATGAAACCCCCCTCCCGCCCATGCAGACGCACAGTCTGAGCGTGTTGGGGCATGCTAACTCAACAAGACAGTATGCTCCATGTGTGCCACAGCAGAAGAATGCCGTTATTAAGTGGTGCACCTGCAGGCAGAAGCACTCTCCTACCACTAACCAGAAGACAAAGTAGCCAGAAAAGCCCCGAGTGGGCCGAGCAGCGAGCTCTAATGTGCTGCTTTTATTCATCACGGTCCCGCGTCCACTGCTGCACCGCCGCGAGGGACAGTGAACGATTCGGACTATTCAGCCTCATTACAGAGTCATATTAATATTTAACGGGCTGAAATTGAGAAATAACGAGGTAATTGATGGCATCAAAAATGGAAGTGCTTGAACTCTATTGTATTATTTAAATATTTGTAATAGTGTCGCAATTACGGGCGAAAAAAATGCATCTAAAAATGCAATACGGTAAAATATTTAAGTCCAATAAGTCGAAATAGAAAAGCAAGGTTACAGTTTTGCGACAGAGCTTTAAATCACATCCCTCAAAATTTAATTACAGATATAAAGGGGAAAAAATCTGATTTGTTGGCCCTACAGAGGAAGATTTTCTCCCGCAGAGCATAAAGCCCTGACTCAGATGTGTGAAATATGAATTTGCATTGAGATTTCTTAACAGGCACACGTGGCGATTATGCAGAGGGCGCTTTGCGTTACGGCTCTTTCTTAAAATCTCTGGGTTGAGTTGCCTGTTTGTGCTGATCCAAGACCTGCCTGTGTTGCTTTACTCGTACCTTAGACATCATAAGAGAGACCATGAAGGCAGATCTCAGATCATCGTAAGCTGGAATGGGGCTAATAAGGTAGTAAGAGAGAGAGAGAGAGAGAGAGAGAGAGAGAGAGAGAGAGAGAGAGAGAGAATGATGGTTAGTAAGTGTGTGACTCAGAGGGTGGTGAAAGTTCATCTTCTGTCTGCTCGATTTCAATAGTTAAAGTGCTGTCCATATTACCATTGCTGAGCTGTTCAGCATACCTCTTTTCATTGTTCTGTAGTTCGCATCTTTATGTGAGCATTTTATGGAAGAAAGAAGAAGTGAAATGGTAATTTTCCCCTCCTTTTGTGAGTTCATAAGTCATCCAAGTCACAAGCGAAAGCCTGTTTGTCTTTATATGGTGCTATTAGCCAATCAGCTTTGTCAAAATAGCACAAATTAGTCCTGTAAAACTGACAGGTCGGTTGACCTTCGTTTGCGCCATCTTTGCTGTTTGCATGCAAAAAAAATAAAATAAAAAAAAGGGAAAAGACACAACCAGTGTAGTCTAATTTAGAAATTCTTGTAGTTTGATTCTTTTTAATGAATTAGTCATGAGCAGCTTAAAAAATAAAGCCAAGTAAATAAATCCAAAATAAAATAAATGTTAACAATATAGATACATATGAATATATACATATTGAAATTCATAAATATTGTAAAAATGGTAGTTTGTTTTTGTTAAGTATATAATTTATGCCATTTAATATGGAGAAATGCAACTGAAAAAAAAAACTGCTACAGAATAAAGAAAGCAAGCAAACAAGCAAGGAAAAGAAACACCACCTGATCTCTCTTTTCTCCTTTGAAGTGTAATGCACTTATGTGATTTAGTATCTTTGCTGGACTTGAACCCGTTTGCCCCTACTTCTGTTTTGTTTCCTTTAATCCTTTATTCCTTAGTGTTACTTTTGTTAAGCGACCTTGAGCTTGTGGAAAGGCACTATACAAATAAGACCCCCTCCTCTTCTTCTTCTTCTTCTTCTTCTTCTTTTACATTTTTTGTAGAAGAAATCGAGATTCTTAGAGGAAAGCAGACCTTGGATGATTTATATCAGATGGTGTTGACATTGTCGGTTGCCATAGTACCACAAATGAATTTCACAGACAACAGTATTGAGCACCAAACTCTGAGTGCTGTATGCATTTGCTCACAATGCTTATCTCTGACACGAGATAAAACAACGAGAGCCAGAAGAGGAGCACTAACGAGTAGTTCGTTAGTCACTGGAGACAGAATATGGAGAAACAACCTTACAGGAACATCCGTTTATTTACCGGATCATTACCTCGAGATTGATAATAACAAAAAAAGATTTGACACAAACATACATGCACGTGCTTTAAGAAAAAAAATGATAATGAGTTTTTTTTTTTTTTTGAGGCACCATAAAAAGCTAGCATACAGAAAAATTGCAAACAGCTGCCAGCACACCTGTAGCATTTCCCATTTTTCAGCACAGATTTACTTGCTGGTAATCGGACTCTGAAAGCAACACAAATAACACTGAAATGAAGTCTTGTGTGCTGGAATCAGCCTTACAATAACAGTCATAATACATATGGTGAAATATGACCCTGTTGAGTCAATATAGAGACATACATAGAGATTAACTGAATGTGATATACCGACCGGTTAATTACGTAAAAAAGACAAAAAAAAAAAAAAAAAGGCCAAACCATGAATTCTTGAGAATGCTTATCAATTTGATGCATATTCCCTATTTTCGGCTGATCTTAAAAAAAATATTTTGTAATAATAATAGGGTACTATCATAGTTTTTGTTAATATTTTAAATTAGTTTTTATTTTTATATTTTCAATTTTTTTTTTTTTGTTGGCTTTAGTAATTTTGTTTTTATTTATTATGTATTTTATTTAATTTTTAATCATCAATGTAATTTGTATACTTTTTTGTGAACTCACTGAAATAAAATAACTTTAAATAATCAAATTAAGTTATTGCTTATTTTAATTTAAGCAAGAAAAATGTATGGTCTTAGTTTTAGTTAACTTTAATAACTGTCGTGCATCCATCTTCACATTATTCTTTGTACAACTCTCTATTTTTTTCATTCAAAAAATGTTTTATGTATTTGTTTTAAGAATTTGTTATATTTATTATGCACCTTATTTTTATTAATTAGAATCGTATATTATCTTTTAAAAAAATTTCTTAGAAAAACATTCGCCAATATTGATAGTTTGCTTTTTTTACTGTAATAGTTTGTAATTAGCTTTTGCTGATGCCTCATTTAAAATGAGATAATAATTGCACAACTAAACTTAAATAATTTTATGAAGTAAAATATTTTTTCACATTTACCTTAAGACACTTTTTTTCTATGAAAATATTCAGTTATATTGGGAACATTTACAAGTTTGCGGGGCTAATAATAATAATGATTATTGTCATTTAATATTCTTGTTTTGAAGCCCCCCCCCATCCCCAATTTGTTTAAATAATTTATGCATCAAAGGGTTAAGTAAACAAAAATACAGAGGACTTCTGGGTAATAAAAAGAGGATTTCAGCTCAATTTCAGATGAGCTTGCAAGGAATGCATCCTAAACCAGCACATGGTGCCTGACTCTGTTGATCATTGCTGGTGAAATCACCACGAGAGAGACAGAGAGGAACACTAATGGACTGAACCCAGCCAGTGAATTTGCCAGTCCCCAGTCTAAATAGATGGCCAATTTGTAAAATCGTGCGCCTGAACATAAGCATCTTGGGCCACTTTAATTGGTCAATTTCCCGCTTGTATTGAGTGCCCGGATTGATTTATTGCCTTTTTTAAGAGGCCGTAGGGACCCGGTGAGAACAGCTGTGCCAGACGGCAGAAGCAGTTGCAGCGTTGTTGGGAAAACAAGGAGGTGAGCGCCGAACATCCAGCAGCAGCAGACGGAGAGGAGCAGAAATCTGGGGGAGGGGGGTATTGGTGAGCCTAATACACTGAATTCTGTAGTAATAATTGTAATTTGAACAGTGTTACGACTTACTCTTTGGCTGTTGCTGTTGTTATTATTAGGGAAGTAGGAAATAAAGTTGTATGATATTGAAACAACATTAGGGTGAGTGGATGCTGACAAAGTTTTAATTTGTAGGTGAATAGAATATTTAGAATATCCCTTTAAAGTCTCTGTGTGTATATAATGTAGCCAGAGTAGCAAAGTAGTCAAAGAGAAATGAGTGATGAGGCGGAAAAGAGGAGTAAAGGAAAAAAAGACCAGGAGAGCCAATGAAAACAACAATAGGCAAGATGAAAGGAGGTTGAGACAGTTGGCAGGAGTAATGTCTGGTGTCTGGCAGAGGCAAAGAAGGGATGTATTTCAGCAAACAGACCTCTGCGAGCGTGAACCCAGCCTTGAAGAGCCAAATGGAGAGAGACAGAGCTTGATTAGTGTATTGTGATGATCGTACAAGCTGATTGCGAAGGGAATTTTGCGCAGAAGTGTTCTGTGGTGTGTTTTGTGAAGTGGGAAGTTGGAGGTTATGGAGTGCCACGTCTGTCAGACTCTGATGGGTCTCCATCAAATCTGATATGATCTGCTCTCAAAAGCCCTCATGAATAATCAGAGAGCATAGTGGAGAAGTGTAAAGCATTATTGTGATTTCTGATCACCGCGGTTGTTTCATTTGCGGCACCCGTTACATAAGATCACCTCAGGAGCATGCTTCATGAAAACTGTTTCTCAGAGTGGAGAAAAGGTGTCAAAAATATTCCAGCTGGAGATCTCAAAAAAAGTTTGATTTTGAAAAATTCTGAAAAATATGTGCTGCTTGCTCATTATTTTTCTCTGTTGCTTTGTATGTGCTAAGGTAGCACTTTAAGGCATCATAGATACACTTAATGTTGTTCCAAAATGTAGGTATCTTAATTATGCTGCATCTTAAGGTGTTCAGTTTTATTTAAATTAACATGGCTTCTTAGAAATGCTGCACTCACTTGTGAAACCCTTAAAAAAAGTACATGATTAAATTATATTTTGAGCCGAATTCTTCAGGGAGCATCATATGCATTTTTAATTTAATTTAATGTAATTTATTTTAGCTGAACAACATTTCATAGTTTTGTATTTTTAGGCTTATTTTAATGTCATGCTTTTAGCTTAGTGGCATGCTAACCTCAGACTCTTTTGAAATCAATTAAGAGTCAAGTCTCTTGTGTAGGGGACCATTTGTTTGATGCATGAAATAATTTGGTTCCATCAAAGTTAGGAAGCGGTGTTAGAAAGTGTTGCAGCTCTATAGGTTTTGGAACAGAGCTTGTGTTTTATTTTTTCCTCAGCCTTGGCTAACAATGAGATATTTTGAATTCTTTTAAGCAATGGTTTAGTAGTGAACACAGCCCTGATGGATTAATAGACTGCATCTTAAGCACATTCACAGAATACCTCTATGAACACATACCTTTACTTCCTAGCATGCCTAGCATTACTTTTTCCTTTGCTCTTATGTGGTTTACATTTCATTAGATGTCGCATCTCTTAAAAAAGGGTTTTCCTGACTTTTTTGGCAACGGAAGGCCATGTAAATTTATGCGGCTCTTCCACGATTATTCATGCAGAAAGTGTAGTGGGGTGTAGCTCACAGACATTGCAGGAATACTTCGGATTATCCGTCGCATGCAGCAGCAGACATGCCCTGGCCGCCGCGTTAACGCATTTTGGCGGAGACGCCTCCCAGGGAGAAGAGATAGCTGAGCGCATCCTGTCTGAAGTGAAATTCTTGGAAAACTCCTGCATTTTACGGTGCAGATTATGAGGTACTAAGTTACTGCAGGCGTTTCAATGCAGTGCTCATGAGTTCCTGGCTCTACTCTCCAAGCAGAGCTGATGTGTTTCTGCTGAATAAGTGAGTGAGGAATTTCTGCACATTTTTGGCCCACTCCAGGAGCCTTCTTTAAGATGAAAGGGACTTGAAGATCCCTCTCTTGTAGCACTCTCTCTGGGCCACTCATGTAAAGTAAAAGCAACTGCGTTATGTAATGCCCAATAAATCTCCATACCCTACCATAACACTTTAATTTAAGGGTTAGGGTTAAGAACTCAAACATCATGTGGTTCACTCCTCAAAGATTTGCAGCCCTTTCCGAACTAGAGGCACCTCTCGAGCCACTGCCTCGGATAAACGTTTGCAGACATCTTGCAATTTATGTCCTCCAAGTTGCAAACGGAGCAAGTTTGCTTGCTGCAGGACATTGCACACCCTTCCCGTTCCTCCACTCCCGCAGTGGAAACAGACACAGCCAGTAGGAAGAGGGTTAACAGAGTTATGATGTAACATTTTCTTTTATCCAACTGAATGAAGGCCAACCGTTCTGAAAGTGCCTAGTGTTCTCTGCGTCGTCTTTTCTGGGAATGACAAAAAGCCCACATTGTCCTTCACGGTTTAAACTTTGTTCCACTGGATCAACAAGATTATAGGGTTGTTAAACTCTTTTTTTTTATACCTTGTATTTGAATGTATGTACAGTATTTGTGTGTGCTTCTGATCCTGCTGATATATGTCATCCCTACTGGATAACAAACTACCGGGACCCACTTCAAAGATCAGGCTGGGCACCCCAGGCAAACATATGGTGCCTATTGGAGGCATTTGAATGGCTATGATGTTCATCAAGCTCCCATAAATAAAGACAATCAGAAACAAGTTTTCATGTACTTTTCATGCAAACACAAATGTGAACCTCTTGTGTACTTGCAGAGGAAGTGATTTGTGTGTGGATCACTATTCTGTTTTCAGTGCTTAGCTTATCAACGACCAAGAAGGGGGCAGCTTAGCCGTGGACTGAAATCTGTCATTTTCAGAAAGTCTTGCTGTCACAGTTGAGCTTTGCCCCCAACCAACACCCAGTCATCCTCGAGTTTAAGCGCTCTGCCTCTTCTCCGTTCAGTTCCTCCAGTGGGCCTGACGGCCTCCAAGAAATTAACAAAATTTGGTTAATTACTGCATCATGAGTCAGAAAGGAATAAATGAGGTGCGTTAAGTAAAGCTATTAAAAAGCAAAAATCATTAAGCCGTGAAACTGTTTGATTTCTGAAGCACCCCGTGTGAGCTGGCGGCTAATCCAGAGACCACGGCGCAAAAGAGGTGAAACCCAAGTTGTCAGCGAAGCATGTAATGTCCTTCTATTTTGCTTGCTCAGATTTGGAAAAAAGAAAGAGTGAACAAAGGAATCAACGAACAAATAAAAAAAATGTCTGAGTACTTCGACAAAGCCAGACTTTAAACTATAGCTTGACGTCTTGTCCAAATTGCAGCTAACTGTAGCCAAGAACGGCTTACTTAGACAGAAAGAGACTGACAACAAAACTAGTCTAATGCTACACTACAAGATTTTCAAAGTCATTGGATCGCTGTTGTTTTCACACTACATGACGGTTTAGGGTATCATGATGTTGCTATCCAGACATTACACAACAGATCAAGGACTGGGGGTCACATATTACACAATATTTCACTTGTACAAAACACATGCACAAGAAGTGATACAGGAATTGATGTAAGACCACAACTCCTCCGCTTAAAATTTCCCTTGCCCTGTATCATGCTCTCTCATTGAATGTAGGTCATTGCCAATGTGACTTCCAGTCTAAAACATATTTTATACTGTAAGTCTAAGAGTCATAGACAGATCCAGATATTTACACTGCAAAATACATCTCAGGGAACCAGTGATGCATTGGCACTTTGAAAATTCACACTATGAACGAGCACATTTGCCTCAGATTTTGGGCTTCTGTTTGCAATCTCGAGAAAACTGTTGCACAGTGAAAATCGGGCCTAAAATAGTTGACTGTATACCTTGTAAACCTGTTCCTCAGGAACGCTCATTCTGCCAACCTAGTGCAGTAGTTTGTAGAGGTTCGTACTGCGCTGATGCTTTCACAGAGAAATAAGTTTAACCCATTTCAGACTGCACGTTGGTCCCAGAAAATTGCTGGAAAATTGTTGGGTCGCCTTCTGTGTGAATGCAAACACGTTCCGGGATTGATCCCGGTTGGGGGACCTAGTAACATTGCTGGGTTCAGTTTTGAACCCCAAATTTGTATTATTTCATAAAAATGCAGACGCCTTAAAGAAAGCATGCTTTGTTTTATGCAGCAACAGTAAGTACATGCTTGGGCACATATGGTCCGCACTTGATGCCCATGTGGACACAGGCAGACACTTGTCCCTCTCTCATAGGCTGGCGTTTCTCTGTTCAACAGGTGTAGTTTAAATGATACAGCGTCTTGTAACCTTCCCCGTCTCTCACAATCTGCTAGCGCCGTCCCAGGGGTGTATGCTGACCCTGCCTGACCCGGCCGCCTCATGTTCTGCCGATAGATCATCGCTTTCCCTTCTCTCTCAACACTTCTGTTTGCTTTTCAAATGGCCAATCAATATACTCTTACTTCATCTCATTGACCTCTGGATAATTCTAGTCGTCTCCACAATCCTGCTTGGGGAAAACGGTCCTCCCTCTCTCTCTCTCTCTGATTCATTCTTTTTCTTTCCACTTCTCTCTCTCTCTCTCTCTCAATCACCCCTCCTCCTCCTTTACCCCAGACAGCCGGGCTGCGGCTTTGTGTTGCTTATTGTTCAGCCTGAAGGAATTAATGTGCTGCGAAATTAGCATTTTATCGGACTGCAGATACAGTAAAGCAGGTAATTAGAGATGTGGTGCGGGAAGCAGCTCAGGGAGCTGTAGAGGATTCCTGTAAAGGAACAGAGGTAAGGGACAAATAGAGTTGGGGATATCTAAAATAAGCACCGCTCTGACAATATAGATCACCATAGTTTTTGTCATTATGAGTGATGTTTATATTAGGTTAATGGGATCATTGTTGTTTTTTCTGTTGAGGTTTGTTTGAAAAACTCATGGGCCCAAAACAGACACCTGAGGGACACCAAAGGAATACAGCTTCAATTAATAACATTTATCTGTATAATTGGGTAGCACATCACAGAGTTTTATTAAGATACTGTGTTATCAGTATTTTATTATTATTATTATTTTATTATATATACCACAATATGGATATATATGTAGGGAATTAAATGTCTAAATATGTATTAAATAGCTGTATATTTAATTCATTGTTTGTAAAAAAAAAAAGAATATATTAGTATAGAATTATAATTATATATGATATATGATGATGTTCTAATTAACATTTAAAGTTGCTGCAAAATAAATATTTTACATTTCATTTTTGCTGTATACTAGTCAGGGTTTTAGAACTGGGTAATTTTAGTAACAGGGTAGCTAGTTACCGAAATGAACAGAATATAGAAATGCCCTTATAACATTTATTTTGACCTTTTGAAATTAATGATCAGAATATGTAGAATATTTCCTGAAGGTCTGGGTATTTTCTTTTTAACATACCAAAAAAAAAAGATAAGATATTTCCCTTTTTATTTTTATTTTTTAAAGCATTCCAGGCCCTATTTTGTACGTATTTTTTTTATAAAAAATCTTAATACTCTCTTTTTTGTACTGTTCATGTAAATTAACCTCTTAACCATCTTATCTGATTATCCTACATATAAACTAATGTAGATAATAGCATACAATGTATAATATGATATTCAGTGTAATATTACACATATATTTTGTGTTACAGTATATGCATATGTGATATAGTGGAGGATTATCTGCTGTGAGTTTTGATAGGCTGTCATTGGTCCTAGGCTGTTCTCTAGTGCCAGTTTATCCTTGTGTTCTAGGCATAGAGGGATAAGGATTTCATCTAATGGCTCTTAGCACTTTTTCTGACTTTTAGGCACAGATCTCCCTGCTTATCTCTCTTTCACATTGGAACACTGATCTCCAGATTAGGTGCCAAAACATCGATACCATCAGATTCCTAGAAGCATATATGATGGGTTGTTTCCCCCAAGCTTTCAGTTACAGAAGTCCTCCTTCGCTCCCTAAGAAATTGTGATCTCTGATAAGGATTTGTGGGTGTGGGGGCGTGTCTTAATTTATTTAGGATTTTACTTGCAGGTCCAGAGTGAAGAACGTTAGCACTCTCACATTAGTTCCTGCTGGTAGTTTTCTAATAAACTTCCATGGTTCCTGTTCGCCCTCACTGTATGAGGTTAAGATCACAGGCAGGAAGTCCACAGATAATGACTCTCCATATTAGGGCTCTGAGAGTTGAGTCTGCTCCCAGCAGCAGGGGCTGATGGGTCCAGAAGTGCCCCTGGACCTTGGACAGACCTGGCACTTGCTGACTAGCCTCTGTCCAGTCCTCTCACATCCCCAGAGGAGGCAGAGGGAGTGTGAGGGCTGCTCGCAGTCTGTTAAGGGCACTGTGTGTCTTACATAGACAGATGGGCCTCTCTTTCCCCAGCTCTCAGTGCAGTATACTGTAGGTCAGAAGCCATGTTCTTAAACCAAGTAGATGTTGAGGGAAGATCCTGGATCACTCTTATTACCTATTGTTGAAGGTTCCAGATGAGGACCGGCAAGGTCAGTGAATGCCTATAGAGAAAGCACACGTGCATCGGCCAGACATCTGCAAAAGACTGGATCATGTGGGAAGTATTGTGTTCTATTTTAAACATACATAGTGTGAGAAAATCTATACAGGGAAAACAGCTATAATTGTTGTAACATTCTGTTACAGATGTCTGTTTTCATCATTCATTCAACTCCAATCTGTTATTTTAAGAAACAACAGTCAATCAAATGTTTATATATATATATATATATATATATATATATATATATATATATATGAAGGTTCCATATATAATTAATATATATATATATATATATATATATATATATATATATATATATATATATATATATATATAATCATATATATTATTATTATTTTTCTTTTTTCTTTTCTGGATGATAACAGAATCAATAGTATAGAATAGAAATAATCAGGATTTGAAACTGTAATTAGACGTCCTGAATTTACTAACAGGTTAGCTAGTAAACAAAATGAATAGAAATATAATGGCTCGTATAATATTTATTTCTACGCTTTGATATAAGTATTCAATATTGCATTTTAGTTGTTGTTCTGTGGTTAATAACATGGTACGGTTCTCTTTGAAAATTAAGCAGAATACATTCATCACATGCAGCTTTTTAACTGAGCACATTTGTATGTGCTTGGCCTAGTGCTTCATGGTCTGCAGTTAACAGGAAATAACAGTGCTGCTGACTCCTCAGTCCCGTTCAGGGCCTACAGGAGCGTTTGATAGTTGGCTCTGGAGGTCGGAGGCTCTAATCCCCCAGTTCTCTCTCCCTCTGCTTTTCTGAGTAAAGACAGCATGACTTCCACAACACCAGAGGATTGCATACAATAAGAACATTATCCCTGAAAGAGAACTGAGGTGACACTTACGGATAGATAGATGGATGGATGATACCTCTGCTTATTAAAATTGTATCTCATGCATGGAAGTGGGGGGTCCACATGGAGACTTAAATGATTAGGTGCTATAAAGGGAAATGTATGTAAATATATAAAATTAGTATAAAAAAGTTTAGTCTACATATATTAATATATATATATATACCTATATATATATATATATATATATATATATATATTATATTTAGGTAGAATGTACAAGACTGTATTTATTATATCAAATCTACCGTAAAAGCAGTAATATATCTGAAATATTATTACATTTTTACATTACATTTTAATAAAGTTTAAAAAGTCATTTTATTCCTGTTCTGGCAAAGCTGATTTTGACCCTTTTTGCTCGTCTGTCAAAGTCAGACTGTACAGTGTCTCCCAGCCTGAGTTTGCTTATTAAAATCTTTAATGTGCTTGTAATTTTTTTGTCATAACAAAAGAGTGCATTTTACGCTGTAGACAGGAGAAAAAAAAAGTTACCAAATAAAAGCTTGTTAATAGTTTTGAAGCAAGCCAGAGGCAGTTGATTAAAATCATTAATTCATTCATTTCAAAG
>NW_020524745.1:0-12500 GCF_003368295.1 Carassius auratus
TTTTTGTGTTATCTGTTGTAACAAAATTTCCTTTTTTCCTCATTCCCTTCCTCTGATCTAAAAAAGTTCTTCATAATATGTGCTTATTTCCTTTAAAATTCCCTTCTGTGCTTAAAACAGCTTGTCCTTCCTTATTCCTAAGTTCTTTAATTATTCCCGTTCACCCTGCTTTTCTAAAGGTTAAAAAAGGATCTACTACATTTCTCCCCTTCTAGTGTATACTTAGCTTTACTTCTTAACGTCGCCCCTTTATGTTTCCCTTCTTCTATTTTCCTCAACTTTTCCTCCACTTCAATTACTCTTGGCACGTTAACTTCATTTTTATTCAACTCCTCTCTTAACGTCTTTCTTATTTCTTGTTCCTTTGTTCTTTTTACCTTTTGTAACAATTTACAGTAATTCATAACATATTTATTTATGTCATATTTCATGTTTTCCCACCATTGCCTTTCATCTTCTATGCACATCAAGTCTTTTTTTCCCCTCATCAAATTTATTTTCTATCTCTTTTTTAAAACTTTCTTCCTTTAAAACTTCAGTGTTTAAAATCCCCTCATATCCTTTTTAAAATCCATTCTCATTTGCACCATTTTGTGATCACTTAAGGTCGTTTCTTTATAAAACACTCCATCAATAAAACATTCCAAATTCCTAGTACATAAAAAGTAGTCTATCCTAGTTTGACACATAAAATTCCCTACCAGCTGTCTTCTTGTAAATTCCCTCTTTTTCCCATTTCTTTCTCTCCACACATCAATCATGTTATACTCTCCCATCAATGACATTAACTCCTTTCTTCCGCCATCCGATTTAAAAACCATTCAGTTAGCCATATCCATTTACTAAAAACAGTGTTAAAATCCCCCGCAATTATTACCCTCTTCCATTTTTCCATTAACTCAACTATTATATTAAAATATTTTTCTTTTCTATTTCTTCATTTGGAGCATGTACGTTTACTAAAATAAAATCATCTTCATCCATCTTAATTTCTAAAGCCATGCATTTTCCTTGTGTGTCATTATACATTTGCTTTGACCTGATATCTCTATCTTTTCTTATTAACATCGCAACTCCTCCTCCTATTTTTCCCTCCGCATTATTAAAAAATAATTCCCCTTCCCATCTTTTTTTAAAATCCTCCATTACACTCTCTTTCCAATTCGTTTCTTGCAATAAAATCACATCTTCATCCCTGCACAGTTCCTTGACTTTTTCAAATTCCACACCATTCATTAACCCTCTTGCATTAAAAGTAACAATTTTCAACACAATTAAAAAAGATAAAAGTACAAACTTTAGCATCATAATTTTGTTATCCTATTTCCTCCCCCTCTTTTGCACTTCTTCCACAGTCTTGTTTCTCCTCATTACTTTGCTTACACATTTTATTTTTAGCTTTCTCCAAATTGGGTATTACCTTAACTTTTCTTCTTCTTTTATTGGATGTTCCTGCAGTGCTGTCTCCGCCCAGGTTTTCACTGTCTTTGTCTTTTCTTTCCGTCTCACCTATCCATTCAGTCTCTTCTGGTTCCTCTGTTTCTACTTGTCCAACCGCATTAAACTCCATCTGTACCTCCATTTCCACAATGTCCTGTGTTAAACCAGTCTTTTCAATCTCATTGTCATTGTCCTTGCTTACATTGTCCTCTCTTTGCCTTGCTCCGGTGTCTTCCCTTTGCTCCTCTTCATTGTCTGTCTCATGCATCTGCCCACTCCCCCTCTCTTCTTCATTGTGCTGGTCTCCATACCAGCACTCGCATTTGTCCAGTACACAATTGCATTCTGGACACCTCACCACCTTACAGTCCCTCGCGAAGTGGCCTGTTTCCGAGCTTTTATTACATTTAAAGTCTGGGCAGTCCTTCATCACATGATCAGGGCTCATACACAACCTGCAGGTTTTCACCTGCTTGCTATGTATCACTCTATAGTATTGAGGACCATCCTCCATTTCAAATCGAGTACTGTAGGGCAAGGAGGCCACTTCTTTTGGGAACTGTACCTTAAGGAACCTTGTTCCATCTTCTATGTTGGTGCCGGTATAAAATCTTCTTCTTATCTGAGAGACCGGAGTAACCCCCCATCCCTCCAGCTTCTGTAGAATCTCTGCATCATCCAGGTAAGCGGGCAAATGCATGAACGAGACAACAAATTCTCTGTTATTCAATTTTTTAATTTAACGTAGTTTTCCTTTAATCATCAATCCTTCGTTCAGATTTTCAATATCTTCTTCCTTTTCAAATGTAATTTCGTACTCCTTCAACATTTTGGGTCTTACAGCCAATATTTTTGTCACATGCAACTTATCTTTCAGCGCTTGTATTATGTCTTCAGCTTTCCTTCATGCACTTCAGTCAAATCCACTACTACTGTAGCTTCTTTGGTGTAGGTTCTTTTCTATCTCCTTTCAGGCCCATCCTTTTCTTGTTGAGTTTTTCCAGTCCGTTTGCCATTTGCCGCCGTGTTCCTCGTGCCAAGTCCGTGTCTGTTGCCGTAGTTCCGTCCATTTTTCAAAAATAAGGAAAACAAAAAACAAACAAAAAAAAGGAAAAATAAAATGATCCAAGTAATAAAAATAACCCAAAAATTTAAACAAAAAACAATTATTAAGACTCAAATAACCAAAAAACAAACACACACCAAACAATTTTGGGTGAACCTTCTTCACCCTTATATTGCCACCTCACTTCCTGTTTCACACTAGCTCTCTAGCGCCCTCAGGTTGGTATGGCCGTAAGCGAAGACTGCTGCAAAGAGAGGGCTATTTAAAGAGCAGCCAATCTAATCGCCAGTACATTATATAAGTAGGAAAGAAAACCCAAAAGCTTAAAGCACCTGGTATTCCTAGGCAGTCTCTCATCAAAGTACTAACCAGACCTAAACCTGCTAAGATTCGGAGATCGGGCATTGACTCTATTATTTGGCAAAATTATTATATACTAAGTGAAAAATGTCCAAAAAGCTTACAGCACCTGGTATTCCCAGGCGGTCTCCCATCCAAGTACTAACCAGACCTAAACCTGCTAAGATTCAGAGATCGGGCATTGACTCTTTTTTTATGCAAGATTATTATTATAATTCGTGAAATTTTCCAAAAAGATTAAATCACCTGGTATTCCCAGGCAGTCTCCCATCCATGTACTAACCAGGCCCAAACCTGCTAATATTCATAGATTGGTCATTGACTCTATTTTTTGGCAAAATTATTATATACTAAGTGAAAAATGTCCAAAAAGCTTACAGCACCTGGTATTCCCAGGCGGTCTCCCATCCAAGTACTAACCAGGCCAAACCTGCTTAGCTTACGAGATCAGACGAGATCGGGCATAGCCATGTTGGTATAGCCGTAAGCGAAGACTGCTGCAAAGAGAGGGCTATTTAAAGACCAGCCAATCTAATCGCCAGTACATTATATAAGTAGGAAAGAAAACCCAAAAGCTTAAAGCACCTGGTATTCCTAGGCAGTCTCTCATCAAAGTACTAACCAGACCTAAACCTGCTAAGATTCAGAGATCGGGCATTGACTCTTTTTTTTTTTTTTTTTTTAATGAAAGATTATTATATAATTCGTGAATTTTTCCAAAAGATTAAAGCACCTGGTATTCCCAGGCAGTCTCCCACCGATGTACTAACCAGGCCCAAACCTGCTAATATTCAGAGATCGGGCATTGACTCTTTTTTTTTTTTTTTTTTTAATGAAAGATTATTATATAATTTGTGAAATTTTCCAAAAAGATTAAAGCACCTGGTATTCCCAGGCAGTCTCCCATCCATGTACTAACCAGGCCCAAACCTGCTAATATTCAGAGATCGGGCATTGACTCTATTTTTTGGCAAAATTATTATATACTAAGTGAAAAATGTCCAAAAAGCTTACAGCACCTGGTATTCCCAGGCGGTCTCCCATCCAAGTACTAACCAGGCCAAACCTGCTTAGCTTCCGAGATCAGACGAGATCGGGCATAGCCAGGTTGGTATGGCCGTAAGCGAAAACTGCTGCAAAGAGTGGGCTATTTAAAGAGCAGCCAATCTAATCGCCAGTACATTATATAAGTAGGAAAGAAAACCCAAAAGCTTAAAGCACCTGGTATTCCTAGGCAGTCTCTCATCAAAGTACTAACCAGACCTAAACCTGCTAAGATTCAGAGATTGGGCATTGACTCTTTCTTTTTTTATTTTTTTTTTTTTTTTTTTAATGAAAGATTATTATATAATTTGTGAAATTTTCCAAAAAGATTAAAGCACCTGGTATTCCCAGGCAGTCTCCCATCCATGTACTAACCAGGCCCAAACCTGCTAATATTCAGAGATCGGGCATTGACTCTATTTTTTGGCAAAATTATTATATACTAAGTGAAAAATGTCCAAAAAGCTTACAGCACCTGGTTTTCCCAGGCGGTCTCCCATCCAAGTACTAACCAGGCCAAACCTGCTTAGCTTCCGAGATCAGACGAGATCGGGCATAGCCAGGTTGGTATGGCCGTAAGCGAAAACTGCTGCAAAGAGTGGGCTATTTAAAGAGCAGCCAATCTAATCGCCAGTACATTATATAAGTAGGAAAGAAAACCCAAAAGCTTAAAGCACCTGGTATTCCTAGGCAGTCTCTCATCAAAGTACTAACCAGACCTAAACCTGCTAAGATTCAGAGATTGGGCATTGACTCTTTCTTTTTTTTTCTTTTTTTTTTTTTTTTTAATGAAAGATTATTATATAATTCGTGAAATTTTCCAAAAGATTAAAGCACCTGGTATTCCTAGGCAGTCTCCCATCCATGTACTAACCAGGCCCAAACCTGCTAATATTCAGAGATCGGGCATTGACTATATTTTTTGGCAAAATTATTATATACTAAGTGAAAAATTTCCAAAAAGCTTACAGCACCTGGTATTCCCAGGCGGTCTCCCCTCCAAGTACTAACCAGACCTAAACCTGCTAAGATTCAGAGATCGGGCATTGACTCTTTTTTTTATGCAAGATTATTATATACTAAGTGAAAAATGTCCAAAAAGCTTACAGCACCTGGTATTCCCAGGCGGTCTCCCATCCAAGTACTAACCAGACCTAAACCTGCTAAGATTCAGAGATCGGGCATTGACTCTATTATTTGGCAAAATTTTTATATACTAAGTGAAAAATGTCCAAAAAGCTTACAGCACCTGGTATTCCCAGGCGGTCTCCCATCCAAGTACTAACCAGACCTAAACCTGCTAAGATTCAGAGATCGGGCATTGACTCTTTTTTTTTTTTTAATGAAAGATTATTATATAATTCGTGAAATTTTCCAAAAGATTAAAGCACCTGGTATTCCCAGGCAGTCTCCCATCCATGTACTAACCAGGCCCAAACCTGCTAATATTCAGAGATCGGGCATTGACTCTATTTTTTGGCAAAATTATTATATACTTAGTGAAAAATGTCCAAAAAGCTTACAGCACCTGGTATTCCCAGGCGGTCTCCCATCCAAGTACTAACCAGGCCTAAACCTGCTTAGCTTCCGAGATCACACGAGATCGGGCATAGCCAGGTTAGTATGGCCGTAAGCGAAGACTGCTGCAAAGAGAGGGCTATTTAAAGAGCAGCCAATCTAATCGCCAGTACATTATATAAGTAGTAAAGAAAACCCAAAAGCTTAAAGCAAATGGTATTCCTAGGCAGTCTCTCATTAAAGTACTAACCAGACCTAAACCTGCTAAGATTCAGAGATCGGGCATTGACTCTATTATTTGGCAAAATTATTATATACTAAGTGAAAAATGTCCAAAAAGCTTACAGCACCTGGTATTCCCAGGCGGTCTCCCATCCAAGTACTAACCAGACCTAAACCTGCTAAGATTCAGAGATCGGGCATTGACTCTTTTTTTTTTTTTTAACGAAAGATTATTATATAATTCGTGAAATTTTCCAAAAAGATTAAAGCACCTGGTATTCCCAGGCAGTCTCCCATCCATGTACTACCAGGCCCAAACCTGCTAATATTCAGAGATCGGGCATTGACTCTATTTTTTGGCAAAATTATTATATACTGAGTGAAAAATGTCCAAAAAGCTTACAGCACCTGGTATTCCCAGGCAGTCTCCCATCCATGTACTAACCAGGCCCAAACCTGCTAATATTCAGGGACCGAGCATTGACTATATTTTTTGGCAAAATTATTATATACTAAGTGAAAAATGTCCAAAAAGCTTACAGCACCTGGTATTCCCAGGCGGTCTCCCATCCAAGTACTAACCAGGCCCAAACCTGCTTAGCTTCCGAGATCAGACGAGATCGGGCATAGCTTTTTTTTTTTTTTTTTTTTTTTTTTTTTATTAAGTTCAGAAAATAATACATTATGTTTCTCCTAAATACAGAGTTTCACATTCCAATTAAAAACAACAACAAAACAAAAAAACAAAAATAAAAAATACATTCATACTTATAAATATTTTTCTTCTACATTATCCCATTTGTGGCATTTGCTATTTTACACTTTTTTTCAAACAGATACATTTATGTCATGTTTCAAAAGAATGTTCTGTACCTGAGAAGAAAACATTTTTATAAACATCTCTGCTTTTCCCTCCAGTCTCCAATATTTACACAATGTAAACATATAATCTTCCACCATATGCTTATACAATGTCCACACAATACGAACAGACCTGTTCTTAACTATATTTCTTCTTTTCCATATAGCATTTTTTGCCAAAATAATTAACAAATTGATCATGATTTTATTCTTACACTTTTCCTCCTTTCCAAACGTAAATGTTTTTTGCCAATCTTGATCTTCTTTTCTTTCCCCTAGGTCATTCACTATTTCTTTTAAAACCTTAAAAAAAGATCCTAATTCCTCACACAGTAAAAACAAATGCAACAAACCCTCATCTTGTTTTTTACAAACCTTACTTAATGCACTTTGTTCTTTTTTTTTATAATGCACAACCTCATTTCCGACCATATTACATTATGCCTTATAAAATAATCAAGACACTCCAAATTTGTGCTCACCAGTACTCCCCTCATATTTTTCCATATTTCTTCCTCTTTCAAGCCATTGAAGTTTCTTAACCACATATCATTTGAATTTGGTTTTTTAAAAATCTCTTCCCTTAAAACCTGATAAAACATTTTCACATTCCCTAAACTAAACCCTATTCTTTTATTTTGATTAACAAAATACACTTCAGTCTTTCCTTCCTCTTTTTCTTCCTTCTGTATTTCATTTATCCACGCTTTTGGTATTGCACTTTTAATTTCTTTATATAGTTTCTTTACATTGTTTATGTCATACTCTTCTTTGGCTTCATCCAACTCATCAGTAATTACTTGCACTGGTAAAAAAAACCCTCTCTTATCTCATACATAATATCCCTTAGTCTTGCAAACCCAACCTCCCACCATTTTCACAATATGCTTATTAAAAAACAATGGTTGGTTTAAAATCTATTTCCTTCCTCCAGGTATAAAATCAACCTTTGAGAGAAAAAAACCCCAAGCTTTTAAAACTTCTTTATAAAAATCTGGTATTCTTTCAAACATCCATGCTTTCATTTTCATCCATAAAACACTGTCCCCTAGTTTAACATTACCACATTTGTCCAAATAGTATTTCATTGTATCTTTCCATTCTCCTTTTTCTTGATCATCTATATACTTTTTCACAACTTTAATTCTCATACTTTTCTTTTTTAATTCTACATCAGATAATCCCATTCCTCCTTTATCAGCCTGTCCTATCAGAGTGTTATAAGCAACTCTTGGGGGTTTCTTCTCCCAAATAAAATCTAAAACACATCTTTTTATTCTTACTTCCACCCATCTTGGCATTGCGCTCACCATTAAAATATACCACATTTTGGATAACATTAAAGCATTAACCACTAAAATTTTCCCTTTCAAACTTAAAAATCTTCCCCTCCAAAAAATTAATCTCATTTCCATTTCCCCCAACAACTTTTCAAACATTCTTTCTCTTGCCCCTTTCTCATCTTTTCCTAAAGTCACACCCAAAATTTTTGTTTCCTTCACCTCCTCAAAATTAAAAACTCCTCCTAAATTTGGTACCTTTCCAAACTTCTTGTACACAGTTTTTTCTCCATTAACTCTTGCACCTGTACCTTTACCATACCTCTCTACATTTCTCATGACTTCCTTCATACTTTCTAAGTCTTTTAAAATCAGTGTCGTGTCGTCTGCATATTGGAATATCTTTTTCTCTTCTTTACCTTCTTCTATTTTAATACCTTGAATGCTTTTATTTTTCTTAATCATTAAACCTAAAGGCTCTGCTACCAAAGTATATAGCTGTGCAGAGAGTGGACATCCTTGCCTTATTGATCTTGTTATTCTAAAAGGTTCTGTTAAGAAACCATTACACGTCACTCTCGTCATTATGTTATTATATAAAATTGTTATCCATTCCTTAAAATTCTTTCCAAAACCAAAACGTTCTAAAATTGCAAATAAAAAAATCATATTCTACCCTATCAAAAGCCTTTTCAAAATCTAAATTAACAACATATCCATCCTTCTGTGTTTCATTTAAATAGCTTATTATGTCTCTTACACCACTCGTTATATCAGCAATATCTCTCCCTCTTACACCATATGCCTGATTAGTCACTATAATTTTGGGTAAAATATTTTTCATTCTATTTGCAAGAATTTTAGATAGTATTTTTAAATCTGTGTTTAACATTGTTATTGGTCTAAAATTACTCAAATTATTTTTACTTCCTTTCCTTTTATAAATTAATTTAATCAACCCTATACTCATCCTCTGATCCAATTCTCTTTTATCAAAAATCTCCTTATATACTTCCTTTAAAATCCCACTTATCTTCTCTTTAAAAACTTTATAAAATTCATTTACTATCCCATCTGTCCCCGGGCTTTTGTTTCCTTTTAAACTATTGATAGCTTGTACAATTTCCTCTTCACTAATTTCTCTATCACATTCCTTTTTATCTTCTCTACTTACTTTAGCTGTAACACTCTCTAATAACTGATTTTTTGCTTTTTCGTCAATTCCTTTTGTTTCAAAAAGCCCCTCATAATAGTCTTTGACCTCTGTTAAAATTCCACTTATGTCTTTGACTATTTCTCCTTTTTTATTTTTTAATTCTTTTATTAACTTTGCTTTGCCTCTACTTTTTTCCAAATTAAAGAAAAATTTTGTACATTTTTCTCCTGCAATTGTGTTTTTTGCCTTACTCCTTATAATAGCTCCTTTACACTTTTCTTCCTCAATTTTCCGTAACTCTTCCTCCAAAAGTATTATCTGTTTTATATTTACTTCACTTTTATTTGTCTCTTTTCTGAGTTTTTTCCTTATTTCCAGCTCCTTTGCTTTTTTAACTTTCTGTACCAATTTGCTATGGTTTATAGAATATTTTCTTATTTCATATTTTACATTTTGCCACCATAATCGTTTATCTTCAAAGTACATTCCGTCCTCTTTTTCTTTGTCTAATATTTCCTCAATTCCTATTCTATAACTTTCACTTGTCAAAATTTCTGAATTTAGTATCCACACTCCAGGCCCTTTTTTTTCTTTACTAAAGTAAATATTCCATAAAAGCATTTTGTGATCACTCAAACTGGTATCCTTATAACAAATGTCCCCCCAAAAAAATTCCATATCCCTTTCACTTAAAATAAAATCGATTCTTGTCTGACACATAAAATTCCCAACCAGTTGTCTTCTGGAAAATTCTCTTTTCCTTTCATGGTTTTCCCTCCAAACATCTATCAAATTTCTTTCCTCCATCATTTCTTTTAACTCTTTCCTTCCCATATCTGTTCTAAAAACCATCCCATCTGCCATGTCCATCTTACTAAAAACAGTATTAAAATCCCCAACTAAAATAACGTTTTTATATGTCTTTATTAAAATCCTTAATCCCTCAAAAAATGTTTTTTTTTCTCCCTCTTGGGTGGGTGCATGCAAATTAATTATCACAAATTCATGATCATCTTTCTTAATATTAATCCCAACACATTTGCCTTTTTTGTCATTATAGACTTCATATGAATTAATTTCAACATTTTCCTTTATTAAAATGGCTACCCCCCTTCCTATCCTTCCATCACCATTATTATAAAACATTTGTCCTTTCCATCTCTTTTTCACATCCTCAATCATTTCGTCTTTCCAGTTTGTTTCTTGTAAAATTATCACATCCTGCTTTTTGCATAGTTCTTTTACCATCTCAAATTTCTTTACACTCATTAAACCTCTTGCATTTAAACTCACAAAGTTTAAAACCATACCAATAAAAAATAAGCATTTAAAACCATTCATCTTCAGTCTCTCTCACAATCTTGTTCTTGTATCAATCCCAACTTCTTTTTATCTATTTCAATCATCTTTTTCTTTCTAGCAACATTAAGATTTGGCTTTACCTTCATTTTTTTTTTCTTATCATTTTTCCAACCTTTTCTATTTCTTTCCTTGCCTCCTGTTGTTCCATATCCAGTTCCTCCACCTCATCGCTCTCCTTTTCATCATTTACTTCCTTGTCATTTGCACCATTCTGTTCGGTTTCTCCATCTTCTCCCTCCTCTGTATCGTCCTCCATTCTGTTTACTTCTCCATCCTGGTGACTTTGGTCCTTCAACTTCTGATTTTCCATATATTCTATTTGCTTTTGTTGTTTGTTTTCCATTGGTTCAAAAGTCTCTGTGGTTTCTGCAATCTCATCTTGCACCTGCCTGTCCATACTTTGTTGCTCCTCTGATTGCTTCTCGTTACCTTCCATCCAGCATTCACATATATTAAGAGGTTTGCCACAGTCTGGACATTCAATTGCTGTACAGTCTCTTGAGAAATGTCCTTGATCATTGCATTTAAAACATCTGAACTCAGGACAGTCTTTGATGATATGTTCTGGACTTAAACACAATCTACAAGTTTTGACCTGCCTACTGTGTATTATCCTGAAGTACTGTGAGCCTTCAGTTGTCTCAAACCTTGTACTATATGGCAATGATGCCACCTCCTTTGGGAACTTAACCTTAACAAATCTTGTCCCATCCTCTATCTCCGTTCCTGGGTAAAACCTCCTCCTTATCTCTGTTATGGGAGTAACTCCCCATCCTTCCAATTTCGAGGTTATGTCATCATCATCTAAATACACAGGCAGATGCATGAACGAGACTACATATTCTCTGTCCTAGAGTTTTTTAACATCACATATTTGTCCTTTAATTTGCAAACCATTTAACAGTCCATCACAAACTTCCTCCGTTTCAAAATTCACTTCATATTGTTTATTAGTCTTTGGTCTTACCGCAAGAATTTTTTCCACGCTCACTTTTTCCTTTATTGCTCTAATCATGTCCTCCGCTCCTCCATTAAGCACTTTACTGATGTCAATTATTGCTGTAGCTTCTTTTGAATAGATCCTTTGTTTCTTCATTTCTTTCGCCATCATCCCTTCTCCTTGTCTTAATCCTTTGCCTTGGTCAATTGCATTAGCTTGTTTCAAATTTGTTGCAAGTTGTGAAACAAGCAGTTGATCCATTTCACTCATTCTGAATAAAAAATAAAAAATTAAACCACTCCCCAGACAGCATGAAGCTGCTGGTTCGTGGTTTAAAACGTATTAAATAGATAAAGAAAAACTCCTCTTACAATTAATTCTAATAATAAAAAATAATAAACAAACAAACAATACATGAGTTAGCTTCCGTCCTTTCTACACACACTTGCACTTCCTGGATTGTACCACTACAATGAACAGGGTTGCACAGGTTGGTATGGCCGTAAGCGAAGATTGCTGCAAAGAGATGGCTATTTAAAGACCAGCCAATCTAATCGCCAGTACATTATATAAGTAGGAAAGAAAACCCAAAAGCTTAAAGCACCTGGTATTCCTAGGCAGTCTCTCATCAAAGTACTAACCAGACCTTAACCTGTTAAGATTCAGAGATCGGGCATTGACTTTTTTTTTTTTTTTTTATTAAAGATTATTATATAATTCGTGAAATTTTCCAAAAGATTAAAGCACCTGGTATTCCCAGGCAGTCTCCCACCCATGTACTAACCAGGCCCAAACCTGCTAATATTCAGAGATCGGGCATTGACTCTATTTTTTGGCAAAATTATTATATACTAAGTGAAAAATGTCCAAAAAGCTTACAGCACCTGGTATTCCCAGGCGGTCTCCCATCCAAGTACTAACCAGACCTAAATCTGCTAAGATTCAGAGATCGGGCATTGACTCTTTTTTTTATGAAAGATTATTATATAATTCCTGAAATTTTCCAAAAAGATTAAAGCACCTGGTATTCCCAGGCAGTCTCCCATCCATGTACTAACCAGGCCCAAACCTGCTAATATTCATAGATCGGGCATTCACTCTATTTTTTGGCAAAATTATTATATACTAAGTGAAAAATGTCCAAAAAGCTTAAAGCACCTGGTATTCCCAGGCAGTCGCCCATCCAAGTACTAACAAGGCCCAAACCTGCTTAGCTTCCGAGATCAGGCATAGCCAGGTTGGTATTGCCGT
>NW_020524745.1:20000-25000 GCF_003368295.1 Carassius auratus
GGTATAAAATCAACCTTTGAGAGAAAAAAACCCCAAGCTTTTAAAACTTCTTTATAAAAATCTGGTATTCTTTCAAACATCCATGCTTTCATTTTCATCCATAAAACACTGTCCCCTAGTTTAACATTACCACATTTGTCCAAATAGTATTTCATTGTATCTTTCCATTCTCCTTTTTCTTGATCATCTATATACTTTTTCACAACTTTAATTCTCATACTTTTCTTTTTTAATTCTACATCAGATAATCCCATTCCTCCTTTATCAGCCTGTCCTATCAGAGTGTTATAAGCAACTCTTGGGGGTTTCTTCTCCCAAATAAAATCTAAAACACATCTTTTTATTCTTACTTCCACCCATCTTGGCATTGCGCTCACCATTAAAATATACCACATTTTGGATAACATTAAAGCATTAACCACTAAAATTTTCCCTTTCAAACTTAAAAATCTTCCCCTCCAAAAAATTAATCTCATTTCCATTTCCCCCAACAACTTTTCAAACATTCTTTCTCTTGCCCCTTTCTCATCTTTTCCTAAAGTCACACCCAAAATTTTTGTTTCCTTCACCTCCTCAAAATTAAAAACTCCTCCTAAATTTGGTACCTTTCCAAACTTCTTGTACACAGTTTTTTCTCCATTAACTCTTGCACCTGTACCTTTACCATACCTCTCTACATTTCTCATGACTTCCTTCATACTTTCTAAGTCTTTTAAAATCAGTGTCGTGTCGTCTGCATATTGGAATATCTTTCTCTTCTTTACCTTCTTCTATTTTAATACCTTGAATGCTTTTATTTTTCTTAATCATTAAACCTAAAGGCTCTGCTACCAAAGTATATAGCTGTGCAGAGAGTGGACATCCTTGCCTTATTGATCTTGTTATTCTAAAAGGTTCTGTTAAGAAACCATTACACGTCACTCTCGTCATTATGTTATTATATAAAATTGTTATCCATTCCTTAAAATTCTTTCCAAAACCAAAACGTTCTAAAATTGCAAATAAAAAATCATATTCTACCCTATCAAAAGCCTTTTCAAAATCTAAATTAACAACATATCCATCCTTCTGTGTTTCATTTAAATAGCTTATTATGTCTCTTACACCACTCGTTATATCAGCAATATCTCTCCCTCTTACACCATATGCCTGATTAGTCACTATAATTTTGGGTAAAATATTTTTCATTCTATTTGCAAGAATTTTAGATAGTATTTTTAAATCTGTGTTTAACATTGTTATTGGTCTAAAATTACTCAAATTATTTTTACTTCCTTTCCTTTTATAAATTAATTTAATCAACCCTATACTCATCCTCTGATCCAATTCTCTTTTATCAAAAATCTCCTTATATACTTCCTTTAAAATCCCACTTATCTTCTCTTTAAAAACTTTATAAAATTCATTTACTATCCCATCTGTCCCCGGGCTTTTGTTTCCTTTTAAACTATTGATAGCTTGTACAATTTCCTCTTCACTAATTTCTCTATCACATTCCTTTTTATCTTCTCTACTTACTTTAGCTGTAACACTCTCTAATAACTGATTTTTTGCTTTTTCGTCAATTCCTTTTGTTTCAAAAAGCCCCTCATAATAGTCTTTGACCTCTGTTAAAATTCCACTTATGTCTTTGACTATTTCTCCTTTTTTATTTTTTAATTCTTTTATTAACTTTGCTTTGCCTCTACTTTTTTCCAAATTAAAGAAAAATTTTGTACATTTTTCTCCTGCAATTGTGTTTTTTGCCTTACTCCTTATAATAGCTCCTTTACACTTTTCTTCCTCAATTTTCCGTAACTCTTCCTCCAAAAGTATTATCTGTTTTATATTTACTTCACTTTTATTTGTCTCTTTTCTGAGTTTTTTCCTTATTTCCAGCTCCTTTGCTTTTTTAACTTTCTGTACCAATTTGCTATGGTTTATAGAATATTTTCTTATTTCATATTTTACATTTTGCCACCATAATCGTTTATCTTCAAAGTACATTCCGTCCTCTTTTTCTTTGTCTAATATTTCCTCAATTCCTATTCTATAACTTTCACTTGTCAAAATTTCTGAATTTAGTATCCACACTCCAGGCCCTTTTTTTTCTTTACTAAAGTAAATATTCCATAAAAGCATTTTGTGATCACTCAAACTGGTATCCTTATAACAAATGTCCCCCCAAAAAAATTCCATATCCCTTTCACTTAAAATAAAATCGATTCTTGTCTGACACATAAAATTCCCAACCAGTTGTCTTCTGGAAAATTCTCTTTTCCTTTCATGGTTTTCCCTCCAAACATCTATCAAATTTCTTTCCTCCATCATTTCTTTTAACTCTTTCCTTCCCATATCTGTTCTAAAAACCATCCCATCTGCCATGTCCATCTTACTAAAAACAGTATTAAAATCCCCAACTAAAATAACGTTTTTATATGTCTTTATTAAAATCCTTAATCCCTCAAAAAATGTTTTTTTTTCTCCCTCTTGGGTGGGTGCATGCAAATTAATTATCACAAATTCATGATCATCTTTCTTAATATTAATCCCAACACATTTGCCTTTTTTGTCATTATAGACTTCATATGAATTAATTTCAACATTTTCCTTTATTAAAATGGCTACCCCCCTTCCTATCCTTCCATCACCATTATTATAAAACATTTGTCCTTTCCATCTCTTTTTCACATCCTCAATCATTTCGTCTTTCCAGTTTGTTTCTTGTAAAATTATCACATCCTGCTTTTTGCATAGTTCTTTTACCATCTCAAATTTCTTTACACTCATTAAACCTCTTGCATTTAAACTCACAAAGTTTAAAACCATACCAATAAAAAATAAGCATTTAAAACCATTCATCTTCAGTCTCTCTCACAATCTTGTTCTTGTATCAATCCCAACTTCTTTTTATCTATTTCAATCATCTTTTTCTTTCTAGCAACATTAAGATTTGGCTTTACCTTCATTTTTTTTTTCTTATCATTTTTCCAACCTTTTCTATTTCTTTCCTTGCCTCCTGTTGTTCCATATCCAGTTCCTCCACCTCATCGCTCTCCTTTTCATCATTTACTTCCTTGTCATTTGCACCATTCTGTTCGGTTTCTCCATCTTCTCCCTCCTCTGTATCGTCCTCCATTCTGTTTACTTCTCCATCCTGGTGACTTTGGTCCTTCAACTTCTGATTTTCCATATATTCTATTTGCTTTTGTTGTTTGTTTTCCATTGGTTCAAAAGTCTCTGTGGTTTCTGCAATCTCATCTTGCACCTGCCTGTCCATACTTTGTTGCTCCTCTGATTGCTTCTCGTTACCTTCCATCCAGCATTCACATATATTAAGAGGTTTGCCACAGTCTGGACATTCAATTGCTGTACAGTCTCTTGAGAAATGTCCTTGATCATTGCATTTAAAACATCTGAACTCAGGACAGTCTTTGATGATATGTTCTGGACTTAAACACAATCTACAAGTTTTGACCTGCCTACTGTGTATTATCCTGAAGTACTGTGAGCCTTCAGTTGTCTCAAACCTTGTACTATATGGCAATGATGCCACCTCCTTTGGGAACTTAACCTTAACAAATCTTGTCCCATCCTCTATCTCCGTTCCTGGGTAAAACCTCCTCCTTATCTCTGTTATGGGAGTAACTCCCCATCCTTCCAATTTCGAGGTTATGTCATCATCATCTAAATACACAGGCAGATGCATGAACGAGACTACATATTCTCTGTCCTAGAGTTTTTTAACATCACATATTTGTCCTTTAATTTGCAAACCATTTAACAGTCCATCACAAACTTCCTCCGTTTCAAAATTCACTTCATATTGTTTATTAGTCTTTGGTCTTACCGCAAGAATTTTTTCCACGCTCACTTTTTCCTTTATTGCTCTAATCATGTCCTCCGCTCCTCCATTAAGCACTTTACTGATGTCAATTATTGCTGTAGCTTCTTTTGAATAGATCCTTTGTTTCTTCATTTCTTTCGCCATCATCCCTTCTCCTTGTCTTAATCCTTTGCCTTGGTCAATTGCATTAGCTTGTTTCAAATTTGTTGCAAGTTGTGAAACAAGCAGTTGATCCATTTCACTCATTCTGAATAAAAAATAAAAAATTAAACCACTCCCCAGACAGCATGAAGCTGCTGGTTCGTGGTTTAAAACGTATTAAATAGATAAAGAAAAACTCCTCTTACAATTAATTCTAATAATAAAAAATAATAAACAAACAAACAATACATGAGTTAGCTTCCGTCCTTTCTACACACACTTGCACTTCCTGGATTGTACCACTACAATGAACAGGGTTGCACAGGTTGGTATGGCCGTAAGCGAAGATTGCTGCAAAGAGATGGCTATTTAAAGACCAGCCAATCTAATCGCCAGTACATTATATAAGTAGGAAAGAAAACCCAAAAGCTTAAAGCACCTGGTATTCCTAGGCAGTCTCTCATCAAAGTACTAACCAGACCTTAACCTGTTAAGATTCAGAGATCGGGCATTGACTTTTTTTTTTTTTTTTTTATTAAAGATTATTATATAATTCGTGAAATTTTCCAAAAGATTAAAGCACCTGGTATTCCCAGGCAGTCTCCCACCCATGTACTAACCAGGCCCAAACCTGCTAATATTCAGAGATCGGGCATTGACTCTATTTTTTGGCAAAATTATTATATACTAAGTGAAAAATGTCCAAAAAGCTTACAGCACCTGGTATTCCCAGGCGGTCTCCCATCCAAGTACTAACCAGACCTAAATCTGCTAAGATTCAGAGATCGGGCATTGACTCTTTTTTTTATGAAAGATTATTATATAATTCCTGAAATTTTCCAAAAAGATTAAAGCACCTGGTATTCCCAGGCAGTCTCCCATCCATGTACTAACCAGGCCCAAACCTGCTAATATTCATAGATCGGGCATTCACTCTATTTTTTGGCAAAATTATTATATACTAAGTGAAAAATGTCCAAAAAGCTTAAAGCACCTGGTATTCCCAGGCAGTCGCCCATCCAAGTACTAACAA
>NW_020524745.1:27500-70323 GCF_003368295.1 Carassius auratus
CCAGGCGGTTTCCCATCCAAGTACTAACAAGGCCCAAACCTGCTTAGCTTCCGAGATCACACGAGATCGGGCATAGCCAGGTTGGTATGGCCGTAAGCGAAGACTGCTGCAAAGAGAGGGCTATTTAAAGAGCAGCCAATCTAATCGCCAGTACATTATATAAGTAGGAAAGAAAACCCAAAAGCTTAAAGCACCTGGTATTCCTAGGCAGTCTCTCATCAAAGTACTAACCAGACCTAAACCTGCTAAGATTCAGAGATCGGGCATTGACTCTATTATTTGGCAAAATTATTATATACTAAGTGAAAAATGTCCAAAAAGCTTACAGCACCTGGTATTCCCAGGCGGTCTCCCATCCAAGTACTAACCAGACCTAAACCTGCTAAGATTCAGAGATCGGGCATTGACTCTTTCTTTTTTTAATGAAAGATTATTATATAATTCGTGAAATTTTCCAAAAAGATTAAAGCACCTGGTATTCCCAGGCAGTCTCCCATCCATGTACTAACCAGGCCCAAACCTGCTAATATTCAGAGATCGGGCATTGACTCTATTTTTTGGCAAAATTATTATATACTAAGTGAAAAATGTCCAAAAAGCTTACAGAACCTGGTATTCCCAGGCGGTCTCCCATCCAAGTACTAACCAGGCCCAAACCTGCTTAGCTTCCGAGATCACACGAGATCGGGCATTTTTTTTTTTTTTTTTATTATTAAAAACACAAAATTTTTATACATTCACAGTCTTACATTTGAAGCATATGCAGAAATAGAAAATGTATATATATATATATATATATATATATATATATATATATATATATATATATATATATATATATATAAAGAAAAAAAAAGAAAAAAAAAATAAAGAAATAAGGAAATAAAGAAAGTACATAAGTAAGGAGAAAAAAATAAAAATAAAAATAATAATAATAAAATAACAAAATTACAATTAAAATCTTTCAGGCAAAATCACATTAAAACCTGACCATGTTTTAACAATGTATGGATTGTTTTCTACAATGTATTTGTCAAATACATCCATTTGTGCATTTATATTAAAATAGTCGTATATGTCTTCCATCACTGCAGTCAGAGACTGTTTAAATAAGTTACATAATGAAAGTTCTTTGTTCTTCATTTTCATTATATTCCTTCTTCTCCAAATCGTATATCTTGCTACTGTTAACCATAAATTTAATGCATAAACATTTTGTGCAGTTCCATTAAAGCCAAATAAAATCAATGTTTCCCATTTCTCTAACCAATCATTCTGATCATTTAAAAAGTCCCCCACAATTTTCCTTAACATCTTCATAAAATTGTCTAATTTTTTACATTTTAAAAACAAATGTAACACTCCTTCATCTTTTTCCATACATAATTTACATTTTGCATCTTGTGCTATTCCAATTTTTGCCAATTTCATTTCAGTCATTAAAACATTGTGTCTCAACAAGAAATCCAAATTATGCAGGGCAGGACTTTTAAACCTACATTTTACATTTTTCCAGATTTTTGTTACATCTAATTCACAAAAAGACCTTTCCCAAAAATCTGTTGCTTTTGGTCTTAAAAATACAAGATCACATAAACAAACATAAAACATTTTAAGAACACAGCCATTGAAAGGAATCTGTTCATCATTTCTTTTTAAAAAAATTCCAGGTTTCTCATTTCCTGTTTCTTCATCGTCAATGCTTTTAATCCACTGTAGTGGCACAGCTTCTTTTAATTTTATGTATTGCTCCTTAATCAGCTTTCTATTTTCTATATCTTCATTCTCTTCTAATATGTCTATAATTGCCTGTAAAGGTAAAAACCCAGGTTTTACCTCATATAAAATGTCTTTGACTTGTCTTAATCCTGCATAATACCATTTCTTATGAAAAATTGTATTACTATTCCTTAAAATCAATTTGTTTAAGAAAAGGGGCTGTTTCAATAGTTGCTCTCTTCTTTTAAACTCCACATGAACCTTCCCTTTAAAAACTTTCCATGCTCTTAAGACTTCTTTATAAAATTCAGGTATCTTCTCAAGCATATTATCTGTAAAATTCATCCACATAAAATCATCCCCCATTTTCCCACACTTATTTATAAAGAAACTCATAATTTTTTTCCATACCATATCATCATTATTCCAAAACTTTTTTACTGTCTTTATTCTCATACTCTTCATTCTTACCATTGGATCTATGAGTCTCAAACCTCCCTTTTCCACCTCCCCAATTATTGTGTCATATGCTATTTTTGCTGGCTTATCATCCCATAAAAACTTTAAAATATAAGTTTTTATTCTTTTGTACACCCATGCTGGCAGACTAACCACACTTAAAATATACCACATCTTAGACAGGAATAAAGAATTTAGAACTAATACTTTCCCTTTTAAAAACAATTCTCTTTGTTTCAAAAAGTTAAGTCTTTTTTCCATTTTGCCTATAACCTCCTCCCAAATCAGGTCTCTTGTTTTCATTTCATCTTTCCCAAGTATAACTCCTAAAATCTTTAATTGGTTCTTCTGCTCTTTAAATTCCCATTGTCTTCCCAAAGTATCCACCTTCCCTATCCTCATATACTCAGTCTTTTCTTTATTGACTTTAGCTCCTGTTCCGCTACAATATTTTTCAAAAATGAACATTGCTTTTTCGATACTCTTTAAATCCTTTAAAAACAAAGTCGTGTCATCTGCATATTGGAAAATTTTTTGTTGCATTACACCATTTTCAACTAAAATTCCTTGTATATGTTTTTCTTTATTAATTGCTATTCCTAATGGTTCAGCAATTAAAGTATAAAGTAATGCCGATAAAGGACAGCCCTGCCTTATAGACCTCGAAATTTCAATATAATCAGTTAAAAACCCATTTACTTTAATACAACTTAAAATGTCAGTATAGAAACATTTCATCCATGTTATAAAATTCCTCCCAAATCCAAATTTTTCAATTAAGTCAAACAAATATTTATGCTCTACTCTGTCGAAAGCCTTTTTAATTTTGCCATTATATAAGTAGGAAAGAAAACCCAAAAGCTTAAAGCACCTGGTATTCCTAGGCAGTCTCTCATCAAAGTACTAACCAGACCTAAACCTGCTAAGATTCAGAGATTTCATTGACTCTATTATTTGGCAAAATTATTATATACTAAGTGAAAAATGTCCAAAAAGCTTACAGCACCTGGTATTCGCAGGCGGTCTCCCATCCAAGTACTAACCAGACCTAAACCTGCTAAGATTCAGAGATCGGGCATTGACTCTTTTTTTTTTAAATGAAAGATTATTATATAATTCGTGAAATTTTCCAAAAAGATTAAAGCACCTGGTATTCCCAGGCAGTCTCCCATCCATGTACTAACCAGGCCCAAACCTGCTAATATTCAGAGATCGGGCATTGACTCTATTTTTTGGCAAAATTATTATATACTAAGTGAAAAATGTCCAAAAAGCTTATAGCACCTGGTATTCCCAGGCGGTCTCCCATCCAAGTACTAACCAGGTCCAAACCTGCTTAGCTTCCGAGATCACACGAGATCGGGCATAGCCAGGTTGGTATGGCCGTAAGCGAAGACTGCTGCAAAGAGAGGGCTATTTAAAGAGCAGCCAATCTAATCGACCAGTACATTATATAAGTAGGAAAGAAAACCCAAAAGCTTAAAGCACCTGGTATTCCTAGGCAGTCTCTCATCAAAGTACTAACCAGACCTAAACCTGCTAAGATTCAGAGATCGGGCATTGACTCTTTTTTTTTTTTAATGAAAGATTATTATATAATTCGTGAAATTTTCCAAAAAGATTAAAGCACCTGGTATTCCCAGGCACTCTCCCATCCATGTACTAACCAGGCCCAAACCTGCTAATATTCAGAGATCGGGCATTGACTCTATTTTTTGGCAAAATTATTATATACTAAGTGAAAAATGTCCAAAAAGCTTATAGCACCTGGTATTCCCAGGCGGTCTCCCATCCAAGTACTAACCAGGTCCAAACCTGCTTAGCTTCCGAGATCACACGAGATCGGGCATAGCCAGGTTGGTATGGCCGTAAGCGAAGACTGCTGCAAAGAGAGGGCTATTTAAAGAGCAGCCAATCTAATCGACCAGTACATTATATAAGTAGGAAAGAAAACCCAAAAGCTTAAAGCACCTGGTATTCCTAGGCAGTCTCTCATCAAAGTACTAACCAGACCTAAACCTGCTAAGATTCAGAGATCGGGCATTGACTCTTTTTTTTTTTTAATGAAAGATTATTATATAATTCGTGAAATTTTCCAAAAAGATTAAAGCACCTGGTATTCCCAGGCACTCTCCCATCCAAGTACTAACCAGACCTAAACCTGCTAAGATTCAGAGATCGGGCATTGACTCTTTTTTTTTTTTTTTTTTTAATGAAAGATTATTATATAATTCGTGAAATTTTCCAAAAAGATTAAAGCACCTGGTATTCCCAGGCAGTATCTCATCCATGTACTAACCAGGCCCAAACCTTCTAATATTCAGAGATCGGCATTGACTCTATTTTTTGGCAAAATTATTATATACTAAGTGAAAAATTTCCAAAAAGCTTACAGCACCTGGTATTCCCAGGCGGTCTCCCATCCAAGTACTAACCATACTTAAACCTGATAAGATTCAGAGATCGGGCCATTGACTCTTTTTTTTTTTTTTTGTTATGGAAGATTATTATATAATTCGTGAAATTTTCCAAAAAGATTTAAGCACCTGGTATTCCAGAGGCAGTCTCCCACCCATGTACCAACCAGGCCCAATCCTGCTAATATTCAGAGATCGGGCATTGACTCTATTTTTTGGCAAAATTATTATATACTAAGTGAAAAATGTCCAAAAAGCTTACAGCACCTGGTATTCCCATGCGGTCTCCCATCCAAGTACTAACCTGGCCCAAACCTGCTTAGCTTCCGAGATCAGACGAAATCAGGCATAGCCAGGTTGGTATGGCCGTAAGCGAAGACTGCTGCAAAGAGAGGACTATTTAAAGACCAGCCAACCTAATCACCAGTACATTATATAAGTAGGAAAGAAAACCCAAAAGCTTAAAGCACCTGGTATTCCTAGGCAGTCTCTCATCAAAGTACTAACCAGGCTTAAACCTGCTAAGATTAAGAGATCGGGCATTGACTCTATCTTTTGGCAAAATTATTATATACTAAGTGAAAAATTTCCAAAAAGCTTACAGCACCTGTTATACCGAGGCGGTCTCCCATCCAAGTACTAACCAGGCCCAAACCTGCTTAGCTTCCGAGATCACACGAGATGGGGCATAGCCAGGTTGGTATGACCGTAAGCCAAGACTGCTGCAAAGAGAGGGCTATTTAAAGACCGACCAATGTAATCACCAGTACATTATATAAGTAGGAAAGAAAACCCAAAAGCTTAAAGCACCTGGTATTCCCTGGCGGTCTCCCATCCAAGTACTAACCAGACCTAAACCTGCTAAGATTCAGAGATCGGGCATTGACTTGTTTTTTTTTTTTAATGAAAGATTATTATATAATTCGTGAAATTTTCCAAAAGATTAAAGCACCTGGTATTCCCAGGCAGTCTCCCACCCATGTACTAACCAGGCCCAAACCTGCTAATATTCAGAGATCGGGCATTGACTCTATTTTTTGGCAAAATTATTATATACTAAGTGAAAAATGTCCAAAAAGCTTACAGCACCTGGTATTCCCAGGCGGTCTCCCATCCAAGTACTAACAAGGCCCAAACCTGCTTAGCTTCCGAGATCAGGCATAGCCAGATTGGTATTGCCGTAAGCGAAGACTGCTGCAAAGAGAGGGCTATTTAAAGAGCAGCCAATCTAATCGCCAGTACATTATATAAGTAGGAAAGAAAACCCAAAAGCTTAAAGCACCTGGTATTCCTAGGCAGTCTCTCATCAAAGTACTAACCAGACCTAAACCTGCTAAGATTCAGAGATCGGGCATTGACTCTATTATTTGGCAAAATTATTATATACTAAGTGAAAAATGTCCAAAAAGCTTACAGCACCTGGTATTCCCAGGCGGTCTCCCATCCAAGTACTAACCAGACCTAAACCAGCTAAGATTCAGAGATCGGGCATTGACTCTTTTTTTTTTAATGAAAGATTATTATATAATTTGTGAAATTTTCGAAAAAGATTAAAGCACCTGGTATTCCCAGGCAGTCTCCCATCCATGTACTAACCAGGCCCAAACCTGCTAATATTCAGAGATCGTGCATTGACTCTATTTTTTGGCAAAATTATTATATACTATGTGAAAAATGTCCAAAAAGCTTACAGCACCTGGTATTCCCAGGCGGTTTCCCATCCAAGTACTAACCAGGCCCAAACCTGCTTAGCTTCCGAGAACACACGAGATCGGGCATAGCCAGGTTGGTATGGCCGTAAGCGAAGACTGCTGCAGAGAGGGATATTTAAAGAGCAGCCAATCTAATCGCCAGTACATTATATAAGTAGGAAAGAAAACCCAAAAGCTTAAAGCAAATGGTATTCCTAGGCAGTCTCTCATCAAAGTACTAACCAGACCTAAACCTGCTAAGATTCAGACATCGGGCATTGACTCTATTATTTGGCAAAATTATTATATACTAAGTGAAAAATGTCCAAAAAGCTTACAGCACCTGGTATTCCCAGGCGGTCTCCCATCCAAGTACTAACCAGACCTAAACCAGCTAAGATTCAGAAATCGGGCATTGACTCTTTTTTTTTTTAATGAAAGATTATTATATAATTCGTGAAATTTTCCAAAAAGATTAAAGCACCTGGTATTCCCAGGCAGTCTCCCATCCATGTACTAACCAGGCCCAAACCTGCTAATATTCAGAGATCGGGCATTGACTCTATTTTTTGGCAAAATTATTATATACTAAGTGAAAAATGTCCAAAAAGCTTACAGAACCTGGTATTCCCAGGCGGTCTCCCATCCAAGTACTAACCAGGCCCAAACCTGCTTAGCTTCCGAGATCACACGAGATCGGGCATTTTTTTTATTTTTTTTATTATTAAAAACACAAAATTTTTATACATTCACAGTCTTACATTTGAAGCATATGCAGAAATAGAAAATGTATATATATATATATATATATATATATATATATATATATATATATATATATAAAGAAAAAAAAAAGAAAAAAAAAAAAGAAATAAGGTAATAAAGAAAATACATAAGTAAGGAGAAAAAAATAAAAATAAAAATAATAATAATAAAATAACAAAATTACAATTAAAATCTTTCAGGCAAAATCACATTAAAACCTGACCATGTTTTAACAATGTATGGATTGTTTTCTACAATGTATTTGCCAAATACATCCATTTGTGCATTAATATTAAAATAGTCGTATATGTCTTCCATCACTGCAGTCAGAGACTGTTTAAATAAGTTACATAATGAAAGTTCTTTGTTCTTCATTTTCATTATATTCCTTCTTCTCCAAATCGTATATCTTGCTACTGTTAACCATAAATTTAATGCATAAACATTTTGTGCAGTTCCATTAAAACCAAATAAAATCAATGTTTCCCATTTCTCTAACCAATCATTCTGATCATTTAAAAAGTCCACCACAATTTTCCTTAACATCTTCATAAAATTGTCTAATTTTTTACATTTTAAAAACAAATGTAACACTCCTTCATCTTTTTCCATACATAATTTACATTTTGCATCTTGTGCTATTCCAATTTTTGCCAATTTCATTTCAGTCATTAAAACATTGTGTCTCAACAAGAAATCCAAATTATGCAGGGCGGGACTTTTAAACCTACATTTTACATTTTTCCAGATTTTTGTTACATCTAATTCACAAAAAGACCTTTCCCAAAAATCTGTTGCTTTTGGTCTTAAAAATACAAGATCACATAAACAAACATAAAACATTTTAAGAACACAGCCATTGAAAGGAATCTGTTCATCATTTCTTTTTAAAAAAATTCCAGGTTTCTCATTTCCTGTTTCTTCATCGTCAATGCTTTTAATCCACTGTAGTGGCACAGCTTCTTTTAATTTTATGTATTGCTCCTTAATCAGCTTTCTATTTTCTATATCTTCATTCTCTTCTAATATGTCTATAATTGCCTGTAAAGGTAAAAACCCAGGTTTTACCTCATATAAAATGTCTTTGACTTGTCTTAATCCTGCATAATACCATTTCTTATAAAAAATTGTATTACTATTCCTTAAAATCAATTTGTTTAAGAAAAGGGGCTGTTTCAATAGTTGCTCTCTTCCTTTAAACTCCACATGAACCTTCCCTTTAAAAACTCTCCATGCTCTTAAGACTTCTTTATAAAATTCAGGTATCTTCTCAAGCATATTATCTGTAAAATTCATCCACATAAAATCATCCCCCATTTTCCCACACTTATTTATAAAGAAACTCATAATTTTTTTCCATACCATATCATCATTATTCCAAAACTTTTTTACTGTCTTTATTCTCATACTCTTCATTCTTACCATTGGATCTATGAGTCTCAAACCTCCCTTTTCCACCTCCCCAATTATTGTGTCATATGCTATTTTTGCTGGCTTATCATCCCATAAAAACTTTAAAATATAAGTTTTTATTCTTTTGTACGCCCATGCTGGCAGACTAACCACACTTAAAATATACCACATCTTAGACAGGAATAAAGAATTTAGAACTAATACTTTCCCTTTTAAAAACAATTCTCTTTGTTTCCAAAAGTTAAGTCTTTTTTTCCATTTTGCCTATAACCTCCTCCCATATCAGGTCTCTTGTTTTCATTTCATCTTTCCCAAGTATAACTCCTAAAATCTTTAATTGGTTCTTCTGCTCTTTAAATTCCCATTGTCTTCCCAAAGTATCCACCTTCCCTATCCTCATATACTCAGTCTTTTCTTTATTGACTTTAGCTCCTGTTCCGCTACAATATTTTTCAAAAATGAACATTGCTTTTTCGATACTCTTTAAATCCTTTAAAAACAAAGTCGTGTCATCTGCATATTGGAAAATTTTTTGTTGCATTACACCATTTTCAACTAAAATTCCTTGTATATGTTTTTCTTTATTAATTGCTATTCCTAATGGTTCAGCAACTAAAGTATAAAGTAATGCCGATAAAGGACAGCCCTGCCTTATAGACCTCGAAATTTCAATATAATCAGTTAAAAACCCATTTACTTTAATACAACTTAAAATGTCAGTATAGAAACATTTCATCCATGTTATAAAATTCCTCCCAAATCCAAATTTTTCAATTAAGTCAAACAAATATTTATGCTCTACTCTGTCGAAAGCCTTTTTAATTTTGCCATTATATAAGTAGGAAAGAAAACCCAAAAGCTTAAAGCACCTGGTATTCCTAGGCAGTCTCTCATCAAAGTACTAACCAGACCTAAACCTGCTAAGATTCAGAGATCGGGCATTGACTCTATTATTTGGCAAAATTATTATATACTAAGTGAAAAATGTCCAAAAAGCTTACAGCACCTGGTATTCCCAGGCGGTCTCCCATCCAAGTACTAACCAGACCTAAACCTGCTAAGATTCAGAGATTGGGCATTGACTCTTTTTTTTTTAATGAAAGATTATTATATAATTCGTGAAATTTTCCAAAAAGATTAAAGCACCTGGTATTCCCAGGCACTCTCCCATCCAAGTACTAACCAGACCTAAACCTGCTAAGATTCAGAGATCGGGCATTGACTCTTTTTTTTTTTTTTTTTTTTTAATGAAAGATTATTATATAATTCGTGAAATTTTCCAAAAAGATTAAAGCACCTGGTATTCCCAGGCAGTCTCTCATCCATGTACTAACCAGGCCCAAACCTGCTAATATTCAGAGATCGGCATTGACTCTATTTTTTGGCAAAATTATTATATACTAAGTGAAAAATTTCCAAAAAGCTTACAGCACCTGGTATTCCCAGGCGGTCTCCCATCCAAGTACTAACCAGGCCCAAACCTGCTTAGCTTCCGAGATCACACGAGATCGGGCATAGCCAGGTTGGTATGGCCGTAAGCGAAGACTGCTGCAAAGAGAGGGCTATTTAAAGACCAGCCAATCTAATCGCCAGTACATTATATAAGTAGGAAAGAAAACCCAAAAGCTTAAAGCAAATGGTATTCCTAGGCAGTCTCTCATCAAAGTACTAACCAGACCTAAACCTGCTAAGATTCAGAGATCGGGCATTGACTCTATTATTTGGCAAAATTATTATATACTAAGTGAAAAATGTCCAAAAAGCTTACAGCACCTGGTATTCCCAGGTGGTCTCCCATCCAAGTACTAACCAGACTTAAACCTGCTAAGATTCAGAGATCGGGCATTGACTCGTTTTTTTTTTTTTTTTTTAATGAAAGATTATTATATAATTCGTGAAATTTTCCAAAAGATTAAAGCACCTGGTATTCCCAGGCAGTCTCCCACCCATGTACTAACCAGGCCCAAACCTGCTAATATTCAGAGATCGGGCATTGACTCTATTTTTTGGCAAAATTATTATATACTAATTGAAAAATGTCCAAAAAGCTTACAGCACCTGGTATTCCCAGGCGGTCTCCCAACCAAGTACTAACGAGGCCAAACCTGCTTAGCTTCCGAGATCAGACGAAATCGGGCATAGCCAGGTTGGTATGGCCGTAAGCGAAGACTGTTGCAAAGAGAGGGCTATTTAAAGACCAGCCAATCTAATCGCCAGTACATTATATAAGTAGGAAAGAAAACCCAAAAGCTTAAAGCACCTGGTATTCCTAGGCAGTCTCTCATCAAAGTACTAACCAGACCTAAACCTGCTAAGATTCAGAGATCGGGCATTGACTCTATTATTTGGCAAAATTATTATATACTAAGTGAAAAATGTCCAAAAAGCTTACAGCACCTGGTATTCCCAGGCGGTCTCCCATCCAAGTACTAACCAGACCTAAACCTGCTAAGATTCAGAGATCGGGCATTGACTCTATTATTTGGCAAAATTATTATATACTAAGTGAAAAATGTCCAAAAAGCTTACAGCACCTGGTATTCCCAGGCGGTCTCCTATCCAAGTACTAACCAGACCTAAACCTGCTAAGATTCAGAGATCGGGCATTGACTCTTTTTTTTTTGTTTTTAATGAAAGATTATTATATAATTCGTGAAATTTTCCAAAAAGATTAAAGCACCTGTTATTCCCAGGCGGTCTCCCATCCAAGTACTAACGAGGCCAAACCTGCTTAGCTTCCGAGATCAGACGAAATCGGGCATAGCTTTTTTTTTTTTTTTTTATTATTATTTTTTTTTTATTAAAATTCTTTTACAAAAAATTTCAATTCATTTACAACATTCCAGGGAACTCAATTTTACAATTCCTTAAAACATTTTGTACATTACCTGAGAACATTTTATAAAAAACATCCATTTTCCTTTCCATCTTACAATACACATATAACAGTTGCAAATATTCTTCCATTCTCTTTTTAAAATATCCCCATATGTCTATTTTACAGTCTTTGTTTCTCACTATGTTTCTTCTTTTCCATATCACATACTTCCCCATTGATATACATAGATTGACCACCTCCTTATCTGTACAATTTTCATTCAGTCCCATTATTATCAACTCATCCCAGTTTGGAATATCTTCCTTTTCTCTTAGTTGATTTATCAAACCTTTTAAAATCTTTTTTAAAATTTTTTTAAACTTTTTTAAAATTTAAAATTATTTCAATTCATCACAATATAAAAACAAATGTAAAAATCCTTCATCCTCTTTTTTTACATACTTTACACAAGGCATTTTGTGTCAAACCAATTTTACATAGTTTCATCTCGGAAAAAACAACTTTATGCCTTATAAAATAATCCAACGCTTCCATTTTTACATCTAAGAACCTCCATTTAACATTCCTCCATATATTATTTTCATCTAATCCAGGAAAATGATCAATCCAAAACTCATTTACTTTTGGTTTTGTGAAAACAGATTCCCTAAAACATGTGTAAAACATCTTCACAGTACAAGAGTTAAAATCATATTCCTTCTTCCCAACTTTAAAAGACACTTCTACTTTCTCTTCCTCTTTTTTCCCCACTCTCTATTATTTCAATCCACTCTTTTGGTATTGCTTTCTTTACAACATCATATTGTTTCTTTAAAGTACTGACATTGAAATCCTCTTTTGCTTCTTCTAAAGCATCAATGACAAACTGAAGAGGAAGAAACCCATTTTTATACTCATATAAATATCTCTTACTCTTTTTATATCTACATCTAGCCACTTTTTAAAAAACACATCTGTTCCATCTGTAGTAATCTTTGCATTTAAAAACAGAGGTTGATTCAAAATTGTTTCTCTTCCTTGTGGCTTAAAATCAATATGTGGTAAGAAATCCCTCCATGCCTCTAAAACCTCTTTATAAAAATCTGGTATTCCTTTTATCATTCCTTTTTTAACTCTCATCCATAAAATATCATCCCCTATTCTCAAATTTGAACATTTGTTTAAAAAATGTTTCATTATTACTTTCCATTCCTCCATCTTTTCTCTATTTAGATATGTCTTTACAGTTTTCACTCTCATACTCTTCTTCCTCTGCTCAACATCCATTAACCCTAACCCTCCTTCTTCTTGAGAACCAATTAAAGTCTTATGTGCAATTCTAGGAGGCTTATTATTCCATAAAAAATCCAACACAATACCCTTTACTCTCTGTTCCACCCACATTGGCATTGCAGTTACAGATAAATTATACCACATCTTAGAGAGCATTAGACTATTAACAATTAAAACTCTTCCTTTCAACTCCAAATCTCTCACTTTCCAAAAAACTAATCTTCTTTTCATTTCTCCCACAATCTCTTCCCATCTTTTATCTCTTGAACTCTTTTCATCTTTCCCCAAATTTACTCCTAAAATCTTAATTTCTTCCTTTTCATTAAAAGCAATGCAAGCTGGTAATGCTGGCGCTTCTCCAAATCTCATAAAAGCAGTTTTTTCCACATTTATCTTTGCACCTGTTGCTTTACAAAATTTCTGCATGAGTTCCATTGCTATTCTAATGCTCTCTAAATCTTCTATTATCAAGGTGGTATCATCCGCGTACTGAAAAATCTTTTGTCCTTCCCTTCCATTTTCAATATTTATACTTTTTATTCTTTGATCCTTTTTAATCATCATTCCTAGAGACTCTGCGACCAAGGAATACAACTGTGCTGACAATGGACAGCCCTGCCTTATGGATCTAGTTATCTTAAAAGCATCCGTTAAAAAACCATTACATTTAATAAAACTCATTGCATCCTTATACAAGATCTTAATCCAATTTCTAAAATTACCCCCAAAACCAAAACGTTTTAAACTCGCAAATAAAAACTCATGCTCCACCCTATCAAACGCTTTTTCAAAATCCATGCTTATCTGATATATCTCTCCCCTGAACTCCATATGCTTGATTTGATAAAATTATCTTAGGTAACACTCTTTTCAGTCTGTTTGCTAAAATTTTTGCTAAAATTTTAAAATCTACATTTAGCATAGTGATTGGTCTATAGTTTTTTAAATCCTCCCTTTCCCCTTTTCTCTTGAATATTATTTTCACTAGACCCATTTTCATTGCTTGATTAATCTCTCCCTTTTTAAAAATCTCATCATACACTTGTTTTAGTATTTTCAATAATTTATACTTAAAAGCTTTATAAAACTCATTTGTTATTCCATCCATACCTGGACTTTTTTTCACCTTTAATTGATTAATAGCTTCTTCTATCTCTTCTATTTTTATCTCCGCATCACACTCATCTTTGTCTTGATTATTAACTGTAGCTGTTATCGTCTCCAATATACAGTCTTTTTCCCCATCATCTATTCCTTGTGTCTTAAACAATTCTTCATGAAAATCTTTTACCTCCTTTAATATTTCTTTTGTTTCTTTTACTTTCCTTCCATCTTTGCATTTTATTTCTTTTATCGTTTCTGCCTTTTTCCTACTTCTTTCCAGATTAAAAAAGAATTTTGTGCATTTTTCTCCCTCCACAGTATATTTTGCCTTACTTCTTATCATTGCACCTCTATACTTTTCCTCCTCTATTTTACTTAAATCCTCTTCGAACAAAACAACCTTCTGCACATCAACGTCCTCTTTACTTAATTCTTCATTTAATTCTTTTCTGATATTCCTTTCTTTTTGTTTCTTAACTCGTTGTAGAAATTTACAATATTTTATTGTAGATTTCTTTATTTCATATTTTACATTATCCCACCATATCCTTTTGTTTTCTACAAACAAACTACTTTCCTTTTCTTTGTCTATAATTTTTTCTATTTCCATTCTATAAGATTCATTTTTTAAAATCTCTGCATTTAAAATCCAAACTCCTGGCCCCCTCTCCATTTTATTAAAATCCATCAAAATAAACACAAAACTATGATCACTTAATGTTGTTTCCTTATAGTACACCTTTTCAATATATTGCTCTAAAAATTAATTGTCTAATTGTCTTCTTGAATATTCTCTTCTTTTTTCATTCCTATCCCTCCATATATCAATTAAGTCATTTTCTTCCATTAAAACATTCAGCTCTTTTCTTGCAGTATCTGTTCTATAAACCATTCCTTCTGCCATATCCATGTGCATACTGTATTGAAATCACCCATTAAAATTACTTTCTTATACTTTAGTGTAAAACTCCTTAAATCATGAAAGAAACTCCTTTTTTCCTTTTCTTCTGTTGGTGCATGTAAGTTGCATAAAACAAAAGTTTCATCCTCACTACTTATTTCTACTGCTAAACATTTTCCATTTCTATCATCAAATACCACATTCCATTTATCCTTCATATACTTATCAATTAAAATTGCTACTCCCCTTCCTTTTCTTCCATCCCCATTATTATATATTATTTCCCCATTCCATCTTTTTTTAAAATCTTCCATTAATTCATCTTTCCAATTTGTTTCTTGTAATACAATTATATTTACCTCTTTACACATTTCTTTCATTTTTTCAAATTCCACCACATTCAACAAACCTTTTGCATTCCAAGATACAATTCTTAAGACCATTAAGGATAATAAATATTTAAAAATATTCATCATTTCATTTTTCTTCCTCTTCCTCCACTATACTTCTTAAAACCTCACATTTCCCTCTAAATGTAGCTTTTTCTTTCATTTTTTCTTTTCTCTTTCTAGCACAGTCAATATTTGGTTTTACCTTCAGTAGACTTCTTCTTTGCATACGAGTGAATTCTCTATCTCTTTTATATCCTTCAGACTTTTGTTTCTCAGTCTCTTTTTCATCTTCCTCTTGTTCACTCTCCTCTTGTTCTTTTTTATGCTCCAGTTCTCTGCCCTTTAATGAAGGGTCCTCTAGTGTCCTTTCTTCTTCCATCATTTGTTCTTCTTTTTCTCTCTGTGTTCCATTTGTCTCCTCTTCCCTTTCAACTTTTGCCTGCTCACCACCATAATTTTTCTCCTCTTCTTCCACTTCTTTATGAATTTGTCTGCACTCTACCTCGGAGTCAGTCTCTTTGTTTGGTCTCTCCTCATTTACCATCCAACATTCACATTTCACAAGAACTTTGTGGCAATCTGGGCATCTCACTGCATCACAGTCCCGTGCAAAATGGCCTTGCTCCTCACATAGGTGACATTTGAAGTCTGGACAGTCTCTTAAGATATGTCCCGGATTCAAACACATACGACAAGTCTTCACCTGTCTGTCATGTATTATCCGGAAAAACTGTGTTCCCTCCGCTGTCTCAAACTTTGTGCTATATGGTAATGAAACCACCTGATCTGGAAACTTAACACGCACAAATCTCGTTCCATCTTCCACTTCAGTGCCTGGATATAGCCTTCTTTTAATTTGTGATGTTGGATGTACGCCCCAATTATCCAATTTATTAAAAATGTCTTTGTCTTCAAGATAAGCCGGTAGATGCATAAACGATACAACATATTCCCTTGTCTGTAGTTTTCTAATTACACAATCCTTTCCTTTAATAGTTATTCCGTCCAGTAGAATGTCACACATGTCCTCATTTCTTAAAGTGATTTCATATTCTCTGCCCAGCCTGGGCCTTACCGCCAAGATATGTCCTCCTCCAATTTTCTCTGTCACCATCTTGATGATATCCTCAGCTTTTCCATCTTGTACTCCCTCTAAATCAATTATCACGGTTGCTTCTTTTGAATATTTTCTTCCTCTTTCATTTCTTCTGTTATGTTCTCCATTGATTCCTTTGTCCACACTTCGTCGTTTGTCCAGTCCTTTGTCAATATCCGTTTGTATTTCACCAGCCATTTCCATGTCGTTTTCCATAAGATCCGTCCTTTAATCCAAGAGATAAATTAAATCAAAAACAAAAACACCCTCCAGACAGCATTAAGCTGCTGGAAGGTGGTTAAAGCAAAACAAACAAACAAAATTATACTTTCAAATCAAAAACTTTAGCAAAACAAAAAATATAAACAAATAACGGAGAGCCTTCCTCTCCAACTACAGCCCAGTACTTCCTGTCTGACTCAATAGCGCCCTCAGGTTGGTATGGCCGTAAGCGAAGACTGCTGCAAAGAGAGGACTATTTAAAGACCAGCCAATCTAATCACCAGTACATTATATAAGTAGGAAAGAAAACCCAAAAGATTAAAGCACCTGGTATTCCTAGGCAGTCTCTCATCAAAGTACTAACCAGTCCTAAACCTGCTAAGATTAAGAGATCGGGCATTGACTCTATCTTTTGGCAAAATTATTATATACTAAGTGAAAAATTTCCAAAAAGCTTACAGCACCTGTTATTCCGAGGCGGTCTCCCATCCAAGTATCAACCAGGCCCAAACCTGCTTAGCTTCCGAGATCAGACGAGATGGGGCATAGCCAGGTTGGTATGACCGTAAGCCAAGACTGCTGCAAAGAGAGGGCTATTTAAAGACCAACCAATGTAATCACCAGTACATTATATAAGTAGGAAAGAAAACCCAAAAGCTTAAAGCACCTGGTATTCCTAGGCAGTCTCTCATCAAAGTACTAACAAGACCTAAACCTGCTAAGATTCAGAGATCGGGCATTGACTCTATTATTTGGCAAAATTATTATATACTAAGTGAAAAATGTCCAAAAAGCTTACAGCACCATTGACTCTATTATTTGGCAAAATTATTATATACTAAGTGAAAAATGTCCAAAAAGCTTACAGCACCTGGTATTCCCAGGCGGTCTCCCATCCAAGTACTAACCAGACCTAAACCTGCTAAGATTCAGAGATCGGGCCATTGACTCTTTTTTATTTTTTTTGTTATGGAAGATTATTATATAATTCGTGAAATTTTCCAAAAAGATTTAAGCACCTGGTATTCCAGAGGCAGTCTCCCACCCATGTACTAACCAGGCCCAAACCTGCTAATATTCAGAGATCGGGCATTGACTCTATTTTTTGGCAAAATTATTATATACTAAGTGAAAAATGTCCAAAAAGCTTACAGCACCTGGTATTCCCATGCGGTCTCCCATCCAAGTACTAACCTGGCCCAAACCTGCTTAGCTTCCGAGATCAGACGAAATCGGGCATAGCCAGGTTGGTATGGCCGTAAGCGAAGACTGCTGCAAAGAGAGGACTATTTAAAGACCAGCCAACCTAATCACCAGTACATTATATAAGTAGGAAAGAAAACCCAAAAGCTTAAAGCACCTGGTATTCCTAGGCAGTCTCTCATCAAAGTACTAACCAGACTTAAACCTGCTAAGATTAAGAGATCGGGCATTGACTCTATCTTTTGGCAAAATGATTATATACTAAGTGAAAAATTTCCAAAAAGCTTACAGCACCTGGTATTCCGAGGCAGTCTCCCATCCAAGTACTAACCAGGCCCAAACCTGCTTAGCTTCCGAGATCAGACGAAATCGGGCATAGCCAGGTTGGTATGACCATAAGCCAAGACTGCTGCAAAGAGAGGGCTATTTAAAGACCGATCAATGTAATCACCAGTACATTATATAAGTAGGAAAGAAAACCCAAAAGCTTAAAGCACCTGGTATTCCCTGGCGGTCTCCCATCCAAGTACTAACCAGACCTAAACCTGCTAAGATTCAGAGATCGGGCATTGACTCGTTTTTTTTTTTTTTTTTTTTAATGAAAGATTATTATATAATTCGTGAAATTTTCCAAAAGATTAAAGCACCTGGTATTCCCAGGCAGTCTCCCACCCATGTACTAACCAGGCCCAAACCTGCTAATATTCAGAGATCGGGCATTGACTCTATTTTTTGGCAAAATTATTATATACTAATTGAAAAATGTCCAAAAAGCTTACAGCACCTGGTATTCCCAGGCGGTCTCCCAACCAAGTACTAACGAGGCCAAACCTGCTTAGCTTCCGAGATCAGACGAAATCGGGCATAGCCAGGTTGGTATGGCCGTAAGCGAAGACTGCTGCAAAGAGAGGGCTATTTAAAGACCAGCCAATCTAATCGGCAGTACATTATATAAGTAGGAAAGAAAACCCAAAAGCTTAAAGCACCTGGTATTCCTAGGCAGTCTCTCATCAAAGTACTAACCAGACCTAAACCTGCTAAGATTCAGAGATCGGGCATTGACTCTATTATTTGGCAAAATTATTATATACTAAGTGAAAAATGTCCAAAAAGCTTACAGCACCTGGTATTCCCAGGCGGTCTCCCATCCAAGTACTAACCAGACCTAAACCTGCTAAGATTCAGAAATCGGGCATTGACTCTTTTTTTTTTTTAATGAAAGATTATTATATAATTCGTGAAATTTTCCAAAAAGATTAAAGCACCTGGTATTCCCAGGCAGTCTCCCATCCATGTACTAACCAGGCCCAAACCTGCTAATATTCAGAGATCGGGCATTGACTCTATTTTTTGGCAAAATTATTATATACTAAGTGAAAAATGTCCAAAAAGCTTACAGCACCTGGTATTCCCAGGCGGTCTCCCATCCAAGTACTAACCAGGTCCAAACCTGCTTAGCTTCCGAGATCACACGAGATCGGGCATAGCCAGGTTGGTATGGCCGTAAGCGAAGACTGCTGCAAAGAGAGGGCTATTTAAAGAGCAGCCAATCTAATCGCCAGTACATTATATAAGTAGGAAAGAAAACCCAAAAGCTTAAAGCACCTGGTATTCCTAGGCAGTCTCTCATCAAAGTACTAACCAGACATAAACCTGCTAAGATTCAGAGATCGGGCATTGACTCTATTATTTGGCAAAATTATTATATACTAAGTGAAAAATGTCCAAAAAGCTTACAGCACCTGGTATTCCCAGGCGGTCTCCCATCCAAGTACTAACCAGACCTAAACCTGCTAAGATTCAGAGATCGGGCCATTGACTCTTTTTTTTTTTTTTTTTGTTATGGAAGATTATTATATAATTCGTGAAATTTTCCAAAAAGATTTAAACACCTGGTATTCCAGAGGCAGTCTCCAACCCATGTACTAACCAGGCCCAAACCTGCTAATATTCAGAGATCGGGCATTGACTCTATTTTTTGGCAAAATTATTATATACTAAGTGAAAAATGTCCAAAAAGCTTACAGCACCTGGTATTCCCATGCGGTCTCCCATCCAAGTACTAACCTGGCCCAAACCTGCTTAGCTTCCGAGATCAGATGAAATCGGGCATAGCCAGGTTGGTATGGCCGTAAGCGAAGACTGCTGCAAAGAGAGGACTATTTAAAGACCAGCCAACCTAATCACCAGTACATTATATAAGTAGGAAAGAAAACCCAAAAGCTTAAAGCACCTGGTATTCCTAGGCAGTCTCTCATCAAAGTACTAACCAGACTTAAACCTGCTAAGATTAAGAGATCGGGCATTGACTCTATCTTTTGGCAAAATTATTATATACTAAGTGAAAAATTTCCAAAAAGCTTACAGCACCTGTTATTCCGAGGCGGTCTCCCATCCAAGTACTAACCAGGCCCAAACCTGCTTAGCTTCCGAGATCAGACGAGATGGGGCATAGCCAGGTTGGTATGACCATAAGCCAAGACTGCTGCAAAGAGAGGGCTATTTAAAGACGGACCAATGTATTCACCAGTACATTATATAAGTAGGAAAGAAAACCCAAAAGCTTAAAGCACCTGGTATTCCCTGGCGGTCTCCCATCCAAGTACTAACCAGACCTAAACCTGCTAAGATTCAGAGATCGGGCATTGACTCGTTTTTTTTTTTTTTTTTAATGAAAGATTATTATATAATTCGTGAAATTTTCCAAAAGATTAAAGCACCTGGTATTCCCAGGCAGTCTCCCACCCATGTACTAACCATGCCCAAACCTGCTAATATTCAGAGATCGGGCATTGACTCTATTTTTTGGCAAAATTATTATATACTAATTGAAAAATGTCCAAAAAGCTTACAGCACCTGGTATTCCCAGGCGGTCTCCCAACCAAGTACTAACGAGGCCAAACCTGCTTAGCTTCCGAGATCAGACGAAATCGGGCATAGCCAGGTTGGTATGGCCGTAAGCGAAGACTGTTGCAAAGAGAGGGCTATTTAAAGACCAGCCAATCTAATCGCCAGTACATTATATAAGTAGGAAAGAAAACCCAAAAGCTTAAAGCACCTGGTATTCCTAGGCAGTCTCTCATCAAAGTACTAACCAGACCTAAACCTGCTAAGATTCAGAGATCGGGCATTGACTCTATTATTTGGCAAAATTATTATATACTAAGTGAAAAATGTCCAAAAAGCTTACAGCACCTGGTATTCCAAGGCGGTCTCCCATCCAAGTACTAACCAGACCTAAACCTGCTAAGATTCAGAGATCGGGCATTGACTCTATTATTTGGCAAAATTATTATATACTAAGTGAAAAATGTCCAAAAAGCTTACAGCACCTGGTATTCCCAGGTGGTCTCCCATCCAAGTACTAACCAGACCTAAACCTGCTAAGATTCAGAGATCGGGCATTGACTCTTTTTTTTTTTGTTTTTAATGAAAGATTATTATATAATTCGTGAAATTTTCCAAAAAGATTAAAGCACCTGTTATTCCCAGGCGGTCTCCCATCCAAGTACTAACGAGGCCAAACCTGCTTAGCTTCCGAGATCAGACGAAATCGGGCATAGCTTTTTTTTTTTATTTTATTATTATTATTTTTTTAGTAAAATTCTTTTACAAAAAATTTCAATTCATTTACAACATTCCAGGTAACTCAATTTTACAATTCCTTAAAACATTTTGTACATTACCTGAGAACATTTTATAAAAAACATCCATTTTCCTTTCCATCTTACAATACACATGTAACAGTTGCAAATATTCTTCCATTCTCTTTTTAAAATATCCCCATATGTCTATTTTACAGTCTTTGTTTCTCATTATGTTTCTTCTTTTCCATATCATATACTTCCCCATTGATATACATAGATTGACCACCTCCTTATTTGTACAATTTTCATTCAGTCCCATTATTATCAACTCATCCCAGTTTGGAATATCTTCCTTTTCTCTTAGTTGATTTATCAAACCTTTTAAAATCTTAAAAAATTATTTCAATTCATCACAATATAAAAACAAATGTAAAAATCCTTCATCCTCTTTTTTTACATACTTTACACAAGGCATTTTGTGTCAAACCAATTTTACATAGTTTCATCTCGGAAAAAACAACTTTATGCCTTATAAAATAATCCAACGCTTCCATTTTTACATCTAAGAACCTCCATTTAACATTCCTCCATATATTATTTTCATCTAATCCAGGAAAATGATCAATCCAAAACTCATTTACTTTTGGTTTTGTGAAAACAGATTCCCTAAAACATGTGTAAAACATCTTCACAGTACAAGAGTTAAAATCATATTCCTTCTTCCCAACTTTAAAAGACACTTCTACTTTCTCTTCCTCTTTTTTTCCCCACTCTCTATTATTTCAATCCACTCTTTTGGTATTGCTTTCTTTACAACATCATACTGTTTCTTTAAAGTATTGACATTGAAATCCTCTTTTGCTTCTTCTAAAGCATCAATGACAAACTGAAGAGGAAGAAACCCATTTTTATACTCATATAAAATATCTCTTACTCTTTTTATATCTACATCTAGCCACTTTTTAAAAAAACACATCTGTTCCATCTGTTGTAATCTTTGCATTTAAAAACAGAGGTTGATTCAAAATTGTTTCTCTTCCTTGTGGCTTAAAATCAATATGTGGTAAGAAATCCCTCCATGCCTCTAAAACCTCTTTATAAAAATCTGGTATTCCTTTTATCATTCCTTTTTTAACTCTCATCCATAAAATATCATCCCCTATTCTCAAATTTGAACATTTGTTTAAAAAATGTTTCATTATTACTTTCCATTCCTCCATCTTTTCTCTATTTAGATATGTCTTTACAGTTTTCACTCTCATACTCTTCTTCCTCTGCTCAACATCCATTAACCCTAACCCTCCTTCTTCTTGAGATCCAATTAAAGTCTTATGTGCAATTCTAGGAGGCTTATTATTCCATAAAAAATCCAACACAATACCCTTTACTCTCTGTTCCACCCACATTGGCATTGCAGTTACAGATAAATTATACCACATCTTAGAGAGCATTAGACTATTAACAATTAAAACTCTTCCTTTCAACTCCAAATCTCTCACTTTCCAAAAAACTAATCTTCTTTTCATTTCTCCCACAATCTCTTCCCATCTTTTATCTCTTGAACTCTTTTCATCTTTCCCCAAATTTACTCCTAAAATCTTAATTTCTTCCTTTTCATTAAAAGCAATGCAAGCTGGTAATGCTGGCGCTTCTCCAAATCTCATAAAAGCAGTTTTTTCCACATTTATCTTTTCACCTGTTGCTTTACAAAATTTCTGCATGAGTTCCATTGCTATTCTAATGCTCTCTAAATCTTCTATTATCAAGGTGGTATCATCCGCGTACTGAAAAATCTTTTGTCCTTCCCTTCCATTTTCAATATTTATACTTTTTATTCTTTGATCCTTTTTAATCATCATTCCTAGAGACTCTGCGACCAAGGAATACAACTGTGCTGACAATGGACAGCCCTGCCTTATGGATCTAGTTATCTTAAAAGCATCCGTTAAAAAACCATTACATTTAATAAAACTCATTGCATCCTTATACAAGATCTTAATCCAATTTCTAAAATTACCCCCAAAACCAAAACGTTTTAAACTCGCAAATAAAAACTCATGCTCCACCCTATCAAACGCTTTTTCAAAATCCATGCTTATCTGATATATCTCTCCCCTGAACTCCATATGCTTGATTTGATAAAATTATCTTAGGTAACACTCTTTTCAGTCTGTTTGCTAAAATTTTTGCTAAAATTTTAAAATCTACATTTAGCATAGTGATTGTTCTATAGTTTTTTAAATCCTCCCTTTCCCCTTTTCTCTTGAATATTATTTTCACTAGACCCATTTTCATTGCTTGATTAATCTCTCCCTTTTTAAAAATCTCATCATACACTTGTTTTAGTATTTTCAATAATTTATACTTAAAAGCTTTATAAAACTCATTTGTTATTCCATCCATACCTGGACTTTTATTCACCTTTAATTGATTAATAGCTTCTTCTATCTCTTCTATTTTTATCTCCGCATCACACTCATCTTTGTCTTGATTATTAACTGTAGCTGTTATCGTCTCCAATATACAGTCTTTTTCCCCATCATCTATTCCTTGTGTCTTAAACAATTCTTCATGAAAATCTTTTACCTCCTTTAATATTTCTTTTGTTTCTTTTACTTTCCTTCCATCTTTGCATTTTATTTCTTTTATCGTTTCTGCCTTTTTCCTACTTCTTTCCAGATTAAAAAAGAATTTTGTGCATTTTTCTCCCTCCACAGTATATTTTGCCTTACTTCTTATCATTGCACCTCTATACTTTTCCTCCTCTATTTTACTTAAATCCTCTTCTAACAAAACAACCTTCTGCACATCAACGTCCTCTTTACTTAATTCTTCATTTAATTCTTTTCTGATATTCCTTTCTTTTTGTTTCTTAACTCGTTGTAGAAATTTACAATATTTTATTGTAGATTTCTTTATTTCATATTTTACATTATCCCACCATATCCTTTTGTTTTCTACAAACAAACTACTTTCCTTTTCTTTGTCTATAATTTTTTCTATTTCCATTCTATAAGATTCATTTTTTAAAATCTCTGCATTTAAAATCCAAACTCCTGGCCCCCTCTCCATTTTATTAAAATCCATCAAAATAAACACAAAACTATGATCACTTAATGTTGTTTCCTTATAGTACACCTTTTCAATATATTGCTCTAAAAATTAATTGTCTAATTGTCTTCTTGAATATTCTCTTCTTTTTTTCATTCCTATCCCTCCATATATCAATTAAGTCATTTTCTTCCATTAAAACATTCAGCTCTTTTCTTGCAGTATCTGTTCTATAAAACATTCCTTCTGCCATATCCATTTTGCTAAAAACTGTATTCCTTTTCTTCTGTTGGTGCATGTAAGTTGCATAAAACAAAAGTTTCATCCTCACTACTTATTTCTACTGCTAAACATTTTCCATTTCTATCATCAAATACCACATTCCATTTATCCTTCATATACTTATCAATTAAAATTGCTACTCCCCTTCCTTTTCTTCCATCCCCATTATTATATATTATTTCCCCATTCCATCTTTTTTTAAAATCTTCCATTAATTCATCTTTCCAATTTGTTTCTTGTAATACAATTATATTTTCCTCTTTACACATTTCTTTCATTTTTTCAAATTCCACCACATTCAACAAACCTTTTGCATTCCAAGATACAATTCTTAAGACCATTAAGGATAATAAATATTTAAAAATATTCATCATTTCATTTTTCTTCCTCTTCCTCCACTATACTTCTTAAAACCTCACATTTCCCTCTAAATGTAGCTTTTTCTTTCATTTTTTCTTTTCTCTTTCTAGCACAGTCAATATTTGGTTTTACCTTCAGTAGACTTCTTCTTTGCATACGAGTGAATTCTCTATCTCTTTTATATCCTTCAGACTTTTGTTTCTCAGTCTCTTTTTCATCTTCCTCTTGTTCACTCTCCTCTTGTTCTTTTTTATGCTCCAGTTCTCTGCCCTTTAATGAAGTCTCCTCTAGTGTCCTTTCTTCTTCCATCATTTGTTCTTCTTTTTCTCTCTGTGTTCCATTTGTCTCCTCTTCCCTTTCAACTTCTGCCTGCTCACCACCATAATTTTTCTCCTCTTCTTCCACTTCTTTATGAATTTGTCTGCACTCTACCTCGGAGTCAGTCTCTTTGTTTGGTCTCTCCTCATTTACCATCCAACATTCACATTTCACAAGAACTTTGTGGCAATCTGGGCATCTCACTGCATTACAGTCCCGTGCAAAATGGCCTTGCTCCTCACATAGGTGACATTTGAAGTCTGGACAGTCTCTTAAGATATGTCCCGGATTCAAACACATACGACAAGTCTTCACCTGTCTGTCATGTATTATCCGGAAAAACTGTATTCCCTCCGCTGTCTCAAACTTTGTGCTATATGGTAATGAAACCACCTGATCTGGAAACTTAACACGCACAAATCTCGTTCCATCTTCCACTTCAGTGCCTGGATATAGCCTTCTTTTAATTTGTGATGTTGGATGTACGCCCCAATTATCCAATTTATTAAAAATGTCTTTGTCTTCAAGATAAGCCGGTAGATGCATAAACGATACAACATATTCCCTTGTCTGTAGTTTTCTAATTACACAATCCTTTCCTTTAATAGTTATTCCGTCCAGTAGAATGTCACACATGTCCTCATTTCTTAAAGTGATTTCATATTCTCTGCCCAGCCTGGGCCTTACCGCCAAGATATGTCCTCCTCCAATTTTCTCTGTCACCATCTTGATGATATCCTCAGCTTTTCCATCTTGTACTCCCTCTAAATCAATTATCACGGTTGCTTCTTTTGAATATTTTCTTCCTCTTTCATTTCTTCTGTTATGTTCTCCATTGATTCCTTTGTCCACACTTCGTCGTTTGTCCAGTCCTTTGTCAATATCCGTTTGTATTTCACCAGCCATTTCTATGTCGTTTTCCATAAGATCCGTCCTTTAATCCAAGAGATGAATTAAATCAAAAACAAAAACACCCTCCAGACAGCATTAAGCTGCTCGAAGGTGGTTAAAGCAAAACAAACAAACAAAATTATACTTTCAAATCAAAAACTTTAGCAAAACAAAAAATATAAACAAATAAGGGAGAGCCTTCCTCTCCAACTACAGCCCAGTACTTCCTGTCTGACTCAATAGCGCCCTCAGGTTGGTATGGCCGTAAGCGAAGACTGCTGCAAAGAGAGGACTATTTAAAGACCAGCCAATCTAATCACCAGTACATTATATAAGTAGGAAAGAAAACCCAAAAGATTAAAGCACCTGGTATTCCTAGGCAGTCTCTCATCAAAGTACTAACCAGTCCTAAACCTGCTAAGATTAAGAGATCGGGCATTGACTCTATCTTTTGGCAAAATTATTATATACTAAGTGAAAAATTTCCAAAAAGCTTACAGCACCTGTTATTCCGAGGCGGTCTCCCATCCAAGTACCAACCAGGCCCAAACCTGCTTAGCTTCCGAGATCAGACGAGATGGGGCATAGCCAGGTTGGTATGACCGTAAGCCAAGACTGCTGCAAAGAGAGGGCTATTTAAAGACCAACCAATGTAATCACCAGTACATTATATAAGTAGGAAAGAAAACCCAAAAGCTTAAAGCACCTGGTATTCCTAGGCAGTCTCTCATCAAAGTACTAACCAGACCTAAACTTGCTAAGATTCAGAGATCGGGCATTGACTCTATTATTTGGCAAAATTATTATATACTAAGTGAAAAATTTCCAAAAAGCTTACAGCACCTGGTATTCCCAGGCGGTCTCCCATCCAAGTACTAACCAGACCTAAACCTGCTAAGATTCAGAGATCGGGCATTGACTCTATTATTTGGCAAAATTATTATATACTAAGTGAAAAATGTCCAAAAAGCTTACAGCACCTGGTATTCCCAGGCGGTCTCCCATCCAAGTACTAACCAGGCCCAAACCTGCTTAGCTTCCGAGATCACACGAGATCGGGCATAGCTTTTTTTTTTTTTTTTTTTTTTTTTTTTTTTTTATTGAAACAATTCTATCATATATAATTCTTCTTACAGTTTTCACATTGAAACATTATATTTTCTTCAAAATAAAAACACATATAATATATTACGCCTCTCCTAAAAACAGAAATTTACATTCCAAATAAAACCAATTGTTAAAAGTCCTCTTGCTTAGGCAACGTTATTTTGTATTTTTTAAATGTGTACAGAACATCAGTGGGAAACATCTTATGAAACGTATCCATTTTTTTCTCCGATTCAAAAAATGTAAACAAGGTTTGCCCATAATTTTCCACCAGTCCTTTAAACACCATCCATACATCTGCTACATAATTTCTATTTTTTGCCACGTTCCTCCTTTTCCATATTGCATTTTTTACTAAAACCATCAATAGATTAATCACTTTTTTGTTTGTAATATTTTCATTCAAACCAAACATTAAGATTGTATTCCAGTTGAAAACATCTTCATTCCCTCTTAAATCTTTCACAAGTTCTTTTGTTTTGTCAAAAAATTCTTTCAGTTTTTCACAATATAGAAACAGGTGCAAGATCCCCTCATCCTCTTTAAAACAGACCTTACATACAGCATCTGGCTCCATACCTATTTTGCACAATCTCATTCCAGTAAAAATAACATTGTGTCTAATAAAATAGTCCAAAACTTCCAGGTCAGTATCTAAAAAATCCCATCTTATATTTTTCCATACATCCTTCTCTTGAATTCCATCTAAATGTCTTAACCAAAAATCATTGACTTTTGGATTTTTAAAAACAGACAAATTAAAATACTGATAAAACATTTTCACATTACATGATTTCAAACACACCTCTTTGTCATTCAATTTTAAAAATACTTCCATTTTATTCTCCCCGCTCCCACCATCTTGAATCATTTCCAACCAGTCCTCTGGAATTTTACTTTTAACCTCTTCATATTGTTTTCTTAACACATCCACATTGTACTCTTCTTTTGCTTCTTCCATTGCATCTATAATTACTTGTATGGGTAAAAAACCTTCTTTGAATTCATATAAAATGTTCCTTACTTTTAAAATGCCCACATCTACCCACTTCTTAAAATAAAGTTCTTTTCCTTGTGTCCCAATCTTTTTGTTTAAAAATAAAGGTTGATTTAAAATGATTCCCCTTCCAACAGGTTTAAAATCCACCTTTGCTAAAAAAGACCCCCAAGCGCTTAAAACTTCCTTGTAAAATTCTGGTATTCCTTGTATCATCCAGTTCTTCAGTTTCATCCATAAAATATTGTCTCCGATTTGTAAATTTCCACACTTATTCAAATAAAACTCCATAGTTCCCTTCCATTCTTCTTTATTTTCATCATCTAAATATTTCTTGACCACTTTTACCCTCATACTCTTCATTTTTTGTTCCAGATCTACTAGTCCCATCCCTCCCTCCTCTACCGGCCCAATCAAAGTGTTGTAAGCAATTCTCGGGGTTTTTTTCCCCATAAAAACTCTAAAATTGATTTTTTTATTCTTTGTCTCACCCACAGCGGGATTGATGCTACATGTAAAACGTACCACATTTTTGATAACATTAAAACATTTACTATTAAAATCTTTCCTTTTAAATTTAAAAACCTGTTTCTCCAAAAGACCAACCTTCTTTCCATCCCATCCACTATTTCCCCCCACATATTATCCTGTACATTCTTTTCATTTTTTCCTAAAAGCACACCTAAAACCTTAAATGCCTGCACTTCTGTGAAACTCCAACACCCCGTTAAAACCGGTACCCTCCCAAATCTCATGTATTCAGTTTTCTCTTCATTTATCTTTGCTCCTGACCCTTGACAATACAAATTGATTTTATCCATTACATTTTTAACACTCTGCAAATTTTCCACTATTATTGTAGTGTCATCAGCATACTGGTAGATCTTATTTAGCTCCTTTCCTCTATTTATTTCAATTCCTTTTATTTCTTTACAGTTTTTAACTATCAGTCCTAAAGGCTCTGCCACTAAAGAATATAATTGCGCTGATAACGGGCATCCTTGTCTTATAGATCTAGTTAAAATAAAAGGCTCTGTTAAAAAACACTTTACTTTTGTTAATGCATCTTTGTATAAAATTTTTAACCACTTTATAAAATTCTCCCCAAAACCAAACTGCTCTAAAATCGAAAATAAAAATCCATGCTCTACTCTATCGAAAGCTTTTTCAAAGTCTAAACTAATAAAATAACCATTTTTGCCTTCTCCACTGACATAACTTATCCCATCTCTTATACTGTTTGTTATATCAGCTATGTCTCTTCCAATTACTCCATATGCCTGATTTGTCTCTATTATACTCGGTAAAACATTTTTCAATCTGTTTGCTAAAACCTTTGCTAAAATCTTCAAGTCAGTATTTAACATGGTTATTGGTCTAAAATTCTTTAAAAGTGTCTTATCACCCTTTCTTTTATATATTATTTTCATCAAACCCATACTCATTTTTTGATTGAAAGCCTCTTTTTTTAAAAACCTCCTCATATACTTCTTGTAGAATCAAACTTATTTTATCCTTAAAAACTTTATAAAACTCATTACCTATCCCATCTATACCAGGACTTTTCTTGTTTTTCAAATTATTTATTGCTTGTGTTATTTCATCTAGCTTTATTTCTCTATCGCATTCCATTTTGTCTGCCACCTCCACTCTTTTTGTTATTTGTTGTAATGATACATTTCTCATTTTTCCATCTGTATCTTTAGTTTTAAATAATTCTTCATAATAGCTTCTTACTACTTCCAAAATTCCTTTTGTTTCCTTAATTACCTCACCGTTTTTATTTTTCAATTCTTTTATCATTTCCGATTTTGCTTTCCCCCTTTCTAGGTTAAAGAAGAACCTGGTGCATTTTTCTCCTTCTACTGTATATTTTGCTCTACTTCTTAGCATTGCTCCATTACATTTACTTTCCTCAAATTTCTTCAATTCCTCCTCCATTACTATAACATTTTGCACATTTACCTCCTCCTTATTTAATTCTTCCTTTAATTTATCTCTTATCTCTTTTTCTTTAGCCCTTTTCACTTTCTGGATCAACCTGCTATACTTAATTGAATATTTTTTATTTCATATTTTACATTCTCCCACCACAATATCTTGTCTTCCCAATACATTCCATTTTCTTTTTCTTCTTCTATTATATTTTCAATCCCTTGTTTGTAACTTTTATTTTTTAAAAGTTCTGTGTTTAAAATCCAAACTCCAGGTCCCTTAATTTCATCTTTAAAATTCATTCTCATTAAAACCATTTTATGATCACTCAAAGAAGTTTCCTTATAAGTTACATCCTCTATAAAATAGGTTAGGTTTCTTGTACATAAAAAGTGATCTATTCTTGTTTGACATAAAAAATTACAGACTAGCTGTTTTCTAGAAAATTCTCTTTTCTTTTCATGCCTCTCTCTCCATACATCTATCATATTTTTTCCCTCCATCAAACCTCTTAATTATTTTCTCCCTGTATCTGACTTAAAAACCATTCCATCAGCCATATCTCTCTTACTAAAAACCGTATTAAAATCACCCGCAATTATTATTTTTCCCCATCCTTCTATCAAGTCTCTTAAAACAGTAAAAAACATAGTCTTTTCTTTTTCTTCATTTGGCGCATGTAGGTTGATTAAATTAAATTCTTCATTTCCATATTTAATTTTTACCCCTATACATTTCCCTTTTTTATCATCATAGATAAGTTCCCCTTCTATTTCCTTGTTTTTTCTTATTAATATAGCTACCCCTCTTCCCATTTGTCCTTCTCCGTTATTAAAAAAGATTTCTCCATCCCATCTCTTCTTAAAAACATCCATTACACCCCTTCTCCAGTTTGTTTCTTGCAATAAAATAATATCCTCATTTTTACACAGTTCTTTTAGTTTTTCAAATTTCATTTCATTCAACAGTCCCCTAGCATTAAAAACAACAACACTTAAAACCATAAAATATAATAAAACAAGCATAAAACCCATTTTCTCAGTCCGCGCTCTCAGCGACTTTCAACACTTCATATCTATTTACATTTACTAGAGGGTTCTCTTGTGTCACTTTTTTCCTAGCCTTATCCAGGTTCGGTCTTACCTTGGGCAATCTTCTTCTTTTGAGGCCTTTTACTTCAGTGTCTACATCCTCATTACTTTCCTCACTCTCTTTGTCTTCTTGATAGTTTTTCTCCATTTTGTCCAATGCACTGTCCAGTACCCTTTCAGTTTCTTGCACTGGTGCCAATTTTCCTCCTTCCATTTGAGTCTGCATCCTTTGTTCGTTGTCGTCCTCTCCTTGTCCATTACTGTTCTCTTTATTCCCACCGTCCTGCGTTCCTTCCTCCTCTTCCTCCATCTCCTTGCCTCCATCTCTCTCATACACCTGCTTTCCCTCCTGCTCCTCTTGATTTTGGTTGTTTTCCATCCAGCACTCACACTTATTCAAAACTCTCCTGCAGTCCGGGCAACTCACCGCTCGCAGTCTCTTGCGAAGTGGCCCCTTTCCAGGCACTTGTAACATGTAAATTCTGGGCAGTCCTTTACCATGTGGTCTGGGCTCATGCACAGTCTACAGGTCTTCACTTGGTTACTGTGCACCACCCGAAAAAACTGTGGACCTTCTGCTGTCTCCATCTTGGTGCTGTAGGGCAGGGAGGCCACCTCTTTGGGGAACCGCACTTTAATATACCTTGTCCCATCTTCGATGCTGGTGCCTGGGTATGTCCTCCTCCTGATGTTAGAGACTGGGGTTACCCCCCATCCCTCTAGCTTCTTTAGGATGTCCTCATCATTAACATAGGCAGGCAGGTGCATAAATGAGACAACATAGTCCCTGTTTTGCAGCCTTTTCACCTCACAGTTTATTCCCTTAACCGTCAGTCCATTGGTTAATTCATCTGCATCCTCCTCATTCTCTAAGGTAATTTCATATTCCTTAGTTAGCCTTGGTCTCACAGCCAGAATTTTTGCCACACCGATTCTCCCTGCGATCGCTTTAATAATGTCTTCTGCCTTTGCGTCCTGAACATGCAATAATTCCACAATCACTGTTGCTTCCTTCATATAAACTCTTTTTGCAGCACCTCTTCTTTCATCTTTATCCATTCCGTTTCCTTCTCGTCGTTGATTTTCCAGTCCAGGTTCTTTTTGCCTTTGTGTCCCTCCTTCCATTGCTTTGTCCGTCACCAAAGATTCATCCATTTTTAACATAAACAACCTATTAGACTTACTTTCCCCCCAAACAGCATACGCTGTTGGGAGGATAAAACTAAACAAAAAATAAAAAACAAAACAAAACAAAAACTCCTAAAACAAACACAAAAAGATTAAATACAAACAAGCTTAGGTGAGCCTTCCTCACCCTCTACTGCCACGTCACTTCCTGTGAGCACTCTATCGCCCCCAGGTTGGTATGGCCGTAAGCGAAGACTGCTGCAAAGAGAGGGCTATTTAAAGAGCAGCCAATCGAATCGCCAGTAGATTATATAAGTAGGAAAGAAAACCCAAAAGCTTAAAGCACCTGGTATTCCTAGGCAGTCTCTCATCAAAGTACTAACCAGACCTAAACCTGCTAAGATTCAGAGATCGGGCATTGACTCTTTCGTTTTTTATTTTGTTTTTTTATGGAAGATTATTATATAATTCGTGAAATTTTCCAAAAGATTAAAGCGCCTGGTATTCCCAGGCAGTCTCCCATCCATGTACTAACCAGGCCCAAACCTGCTAATATTCAGAGATCGGGCATTGACTCTATTATTTGGCAAAATTATTATATACTAAGTGAAAAATGTCCAAAAAGCTTACAGCACCTGGTATTCCCAGGCGGTCTCCCATCCAAGTACTAACGAGGCCAAACCTGCTTAGCTTCCGAGATCAGACGAAATCGGGCATAGCCAGGTTGGTCAGGCCCGTAAGCGAAGACTGCTGCAAAGAGAGGACTATTTAAAGACCAGCCAATCTAATCGCCAGTACATTATATAAGTAGGAAAGAAAACCCAAAAGCTTAAAGCACCTGGTATTCCTAGGCAGTCTCTCATCAAAGTACTAACCAGACCTAAACCTGCTAAGATTCAGAGATCGGGCATTGACTCTATTATTTGGCAAAATTATTATATACTAAGTGAAAAATGTCCAAAAAGCTTACAGCACCTGGTATTCCCAGGCGGTCTCCCATCCAAGTACTAACCAGACCTAAACCTGCTAAGATTCAGAGATCGGGCATTGACTCTTTTTTTTTTTTTAATGAAAGATTATTATATAATTCGTGAAATTTTCCAAAAAGATTAAAGCACCTGCTATTCCCAGGCAGTCTCCCATCCATGTACTAACCAGGCCCAAACCTGCTAATATTCAGAGATCGGGCATTGACTCTATTTTTTGGCAAAATCATTATATACTAAGTGAAAAATGTCCAAAAAGCTTACAGCACCTGGTATTCCCAGGCGGTCTCCCATCCAAGTACTAACAATGCCCAAACCTGCTTAGCTTCCGAGATCAGACGAGATCAGGCATAGCCAGGTTGGTATTGCCGTAAGCAAAGACTGCTGCAAAGAGAGGGCTATTTAAAGAGCAGCCAATCTAATCGCCAGTACATTATATAAGTAGGAAAGAAAACCCAAAAGCTTAAAGCACCTGGTATTCCTAGGCAGTCTCTCATCAAAGTACTAACCAGACCTAAACCTGCTAAGATTCAGAGATCGGGCATTGACTCTATTATTTGGGAAAATTATTATATACTAAGTGAAAAATTTCCAAAAAGCTTACAGCACCTGGTATTCCCAGGCTGTCTCCCATCCAAGTACTAACCAGACCTAAACCTGCTAAGATTCAGAGATCGGGTATTGACTCTTTTTTTTATGCAAGATTATTATTATAATTCGTGAAATTTTCCAAAAAGATTAAAGCACCTGGTATTCCCAGGCAGTCTCCCATCCATGTACTAACCAGGCCCAAACCTGCTAATATTCAGAGATCGGGCATTGACTCTATTTTTTGGCAAAATTATTATATACTAAGTGAAAAATGTCCAAAAAGCTTACAGCACCTGGTATTCCCAGGCGGTCTCCCATCCAAGTACTAACCAGGCCAAACCTGCTTAGCTTACGAGATCAGACGAGATCGGGCATAGCCATGTTGGTATAGCCGTAAGCGAAGACTGCTGCAAAGAGAGGGCTATTTAAAGACCAGCCAATCTAATCGCCAGTACATTATATAAGTAGGAAAGAAAACCCAAAAGCTTAAAGCACCTGGTATTCCTAGGCAGTCTCTCATCAAAGTACTAACCAGACCTTAACCTGCTAAGATTCAGAGATCGGGCATTGACTCTTCTTTTTTTTTTTTTTAAATGAAAGATTATTATATAATTCGTGAAATTTTCCAAAAGATTAAAGCACCTGGTATTCCCAGGCAGTCTCCCATCCATGAAGTAAACCATGCCCGAACCTGCTAATATTCAGAGGTCGGGCATTGACTATATTTTTTGGCAAAATTATTATATACTAAGTGAAAAATGTCCAAAAAGCTTACAGCACCTGGTATTCCCAGGCGGTCTCCCATCCAAGTACTAACCAGGCCCAAACCTGCTTAGCTTCCGAGATCAGACGAGATCGGGCATAGCCAGGTTGATATTGCTGTAAGCGAAGACTGCTGCAAAAAGAGGGCTATTTAAAGATCAGCCAATCTAATCGCCAGTAGATTACATAAGTAGGAAAGAAATCCCAAAAGCTTAAAGCACCTGGTATTCCTAGGCAGTCTCTCATCAAAGTACTAACCAGACCTAAACCTGCTAAGATTCAGAGATCGGGCATTGACTCTTTTTTTTTATGCAAGATTATTATTATAATTCGTGAAATTTTCCAAAAAGATTAAAGCACCTGGTATTCCCAGGCAGTCTCCCATCCATGTACTAACCAGGCCCAAACCTGCTAATATTCAGAGATCGGGCATTGACTCTATTTTTTGGCAAAATTATTATATACTAAGTGAAAAACGTCCAAAAAGCTTACAGCACCTGGTATTCCCAGGCGGTCTCCCATCCAAGTACTAACCAGGCCAAACCTGCTTAGCTTACGAGATCAGACGAGATCGGGCATAGCCATGTTGGTATAGCCGTAAGCGAAGACTGCTGCAAAGAGAGGGCTATTTAAAGACCAGCCAATCTAATCGCCAGTACATTATATAAGTAGGAAAGAAAACCCAAAAGCTTAAAGCACCTGGTATTCCTAGGCAGTCTCTCATCAAAGTACTAACCAGACCTTAACCTGCTAAGATTCAGAGATCGGGCATTGGCTCTTCTTTTTTTTTTTTTTTAAATGAAAGATTATTATATAATTCGTGAAATTTTCCAAAAGATTAAAGCACCTGGTATTCCCAGGCAGTCTCCCATCCATGAAGTAAACCATGCCCGAACCTGCTAATATTCAGAGGTCGGGTATTGACTATATTTTTTGGCAAAATTATTATATACTAAGTGAAAAATGTCCTAAAAGCTTACAGCACCTGTTATTCCAAGGCGGTCTCCCATCCAAGTACTAACCAGGCCCAAACCTGCTTAGCTTCCGAGATCAGACGAGATCGGGCATAGCCAGGTTGATATTGCCGTAAGCGAAGACTGCTGCAAAGAGAGGGCTATTTAAAGACCAGCCAATCTAATCGCCAGTAGATTACATAAGTAGGAAAGAAATCCCAAAAGCTTAAAGCACCTGGTATTCCTAGGCAGTGTAAGGGAAACAGGTCAATTTAGCTCAAAGGGAATCATTTAAGATTTTAAAGGGAATTTGAACAGAATCACTGTTTCACGGCTGTTCACGGAGACGCGCCTGCGGTTCAGTGAACGAGCCGTTTAACATCAAATCTGCGCTGGATACTAATATCCAAACTATAGTGAAAACACTATCAATTAGCACAGTAACAAGATCGGCAGTTTAAGACATTAACTTGTAAGCACAAAACACAAGATACTTCTCTTTTCAATATGAATAAGGCTTTATTAGATAATTCTAAGACACATAAACTAATCTAACACATAAACGCACGCACACACACATTCACACAAGTTGCAGGAAGGTCGAAAGTTAGGGAAAGATGAGTTTAAGAGAATGGAAATATGGAATCCCAAGTTAACAGCAATACGTTAAATTGCATAAACATGAACAACCATCAATCACGTAATTAGCGCTCGCATTGAGTTCCTCAATGAGGTTAAAATTATATTAGATACACCAGTAAAGGTCACAGTCTGGAGGTAAAGTTACTTGCATCTCCTGTGAAGAAGGAGCCTCGGTGAAAGGGCTATCCCGAGGTCGTTGATTGGCTGGAAGTTCAGTCTCTGAAGTGACGTCTTGGGAAGCCCGTGGTTGTTGGGCGTTGGCTGAAAGTGCAGAGTCGTGTTCGCTGGTTGAAGTTGAATGGACGTTACAAAACTTAACTCAGAACACGAAACTCTCAAACGGAAAAGAAAAGAAATAAAGTTTGACGAGACTAGGTTGTGTTCCTTCTCATAGTAGCAGCAGGCAGGCACGCTGGAACCGCGCTCAAAGAACAATGATGACTACCGCATGGCTAGATGCTACAAGCTAAAGCTAGGTAGCAAAGCTACAAGCTAAAAGCTAAGAGCAGGCATGACTGATAGCACGAGCAATGCTAGAACTAAAAGCCGACATGGCTAATAGCAGCAGCTAGACTAGAACTAAAAGCAGACTAAAAGCAAGGCATGACTAAAAACAGACTAAAAGCACAAATTACATCGTGTCCAAAGTATTTAAAACTTCCTGTTGGCCACCCCTCAAATGTTGCCTTGACCAATCAGATATGTTCTTGGGGTGGGTATCATAAATCATTTGTTTATCTTACCAAGCATGTGGTTCTTGCCTCACAGGGTCTAATTTTGGACATGATTCCTATAACATGATTATGATATATTTTACAAATAAATGATTGCAAGGACAATATCAAGCAAGAAAATGCAATTATTTCAATACTAGACATGACTATGTATCCTATAGTTATCAAAAGACATACACAATAAGTGATTATACATGATAGTCAAATGTGTGGGTTACACGTAAATGAATATGGAGTCAAGCAATAGAATGATTCATTCATGAGTCTTTTTTGAGTTCATTCTGGTCCATATATAATGTATAAAAAGGGTTTCTTTGCCATTCTCTGGCAAAGGACTTTTCTGTGAAGACAAAGGTTTAAAGCCCTTCCCCCTTAGGAATTTCAGTCTGGTTTCACTGGCTGGGGGGGGAAGTCAATGCAAGTATTTAACTTGATCTCCTGGGTTTACATGTGATGTCCAGCGTTGCATTCCAATCACGAACAATAAATTTGACAATCTCTTCTTCGAATTAAAATTGTCAATAATTGTTCTATTGGTGTTAATGTTGAAAGCTGTTGTGTGAACAAGTTGGTTGGTTGGTTATCTTGTTTGGTTCCTGTGGCACTAGAACTGATTTATGACTTCCTGAGGAATTCAGCTCATGTTTCAATGCACACAGCTCTGATAGACTCTTTGATTTGTCTGATTTGACTCATTTCTGCTACATATATCCCCCTTTCGATCGGCGAGGTGTTTAGGTGAAGACATCGTCGATCGCTGGAGAAACAAAGGCAGAAGAAGCAGACAAACACAGCAAACAGCAAGACAACACCTCCATGACAGTTACTGTACTGGTGCAGGCATCAGGTTATTTAGGTACACGTGGTTAAGTTCAATTAGTCAATGTAGTTTAGCACATTGAGGATAGTTTAGATCGTCTTGGAAATTGTTTTTATTTTGATTCATCAATCAAATTTGTGGTTAACTTTGTTTGGTTCTTCTAGTTTGTCTTACTTTACATGTTTACCATTAGTTTTCTAGTAATTTCATTTTCAATTCAATGAATTGACCTATCATGCATGGAGCTCTCTGGCTTCCATTCAGTTTAGAGTGGCTGGCGGATATTAGGTGTTGCGAGTCAATCCTAATATCAGACCTTCGACCCTCGCAGGGTGTCTAGGCGTTTCACCTACTCAGGAAAGAGGGGAAGGAGAAGGATAGGTAAAAGAAGAACAAAACAAAACAAGGCTGCTGTGGGTTTTCCTAGCATGTGTTACAACTACTATTGAGCTAGGATGTCAGGTGCAGCTAGTGTGTCGTGAACCTTAACTTAGTGTCAGGTGTTCTACCTATTGTGAGGATGGCTGCACGTTTCTTCATGGTGGGTATATGTAACTTTGTTACGCTAAAAGTTGGATATTCTACCTGTGGGAAGAATATGTTTGTTGACTGTGTTATCAGTAGATGTGTTTACCTCTGGGTGTAGGTAATGTTGTGTATTACTGGTGTAGTGCATGTGTGGTCAGATCTGTTCAAGTCTGTGTTGTCTCCCCCTTTTTCTAGCATGTCACTTAAGACTGGCTCTCAGCATCCTTGGCTTGGATGAGGGCGTGTCCCTGGTCTAATGAGGGGTCAGTCCAGCAAGGCAGGAAGTTCTTTAGCAGACAGTCGGAGGCAGTTTGGCATGGCTGTGTGAAGCTGAGTTGCAAAACTTGTCTCCTATGTTGCATTCTTCTTGTGATGCCTTCTGGCTGTAGCAGACTTTCTGACCTTCTGTGCTCTGGTGGTTGCTGTTGCACAGACAGGGAATTTGGAACTTGGAGTTGGAGTTCATTTGACAGTTTGTTAGTGACTGAGGTGATGTCCTTTAGTACCTCAGATTTTTCATCAACAGTTGGCCGTGAAAGACTTGTTCATTCTGGGTTGTTGTTGAACAGGTGCTTGTCATCTCTGATGCGGTGCACCAGGTGATCACCGGCCTTCCGTTCTGTCGCTGGTCACAGCGAGCATGACTCAACTTTGTGGTCACCTGCATGTAAATTGTCTTGAAGGAACTCTCTTAGTTGTTCCATGACTTGTTCCGTGTCTTCTAATGGTAAGCGGTTATGTTCTTGTGAGTACTCAGCACTGTGCATGTCTGAGTGGTGCTGAGGTGGGTTTTGTTGTCGCTTACCCACACGAGTTGCTCTTGGATGAGTCAGGTGATTACCTTTGGATATCTGGTTAGGTTTCCAGATGTTATCCTTTTGGTTTCTTGAGAAGCGTGGCTGGTCCCATGGATTTTTCCAGCAGTTGGGCTGAAAGCGGTCGTGGATATGGGCGTCACGTTCTGTGTGCTCTTGATGGAAGACTCTGGTGTTGTGATGCCACTGGGTGTCGTCCAGTGCAAGGCTTGAGTCTTTGTTGACAGAGTTCAAGAGTGTGGAGGTTTTGTTACCTTTCTTTGAGGCCAACTTCTGCTTGTTATAGGCCTTCTGTGTTAGGTCACGCAACTGTTGGATGGTCATGGAGTTCGGACAGGCCATGACACCTAGATGGTGACTGACTCCGGGGTGCAGATTCTTTAGGAAGAGGGTTTTGAAGTTCACATCCTCTTCAAGGTCAGGGCTGTTGTATGCACCAAAGTAGGCTTGTCGGAGTCGGTTGTAATAAGCTTGTGGAGTCTCTTGACGACCTTGTTTGGTTTCCAAGGCAGTTAACAGTCCATGTTCAGACTCTGGGTCTGTAAACTCTTTAATCAGGACCTCACGAAGTCGCTGGTAGTTTGACTTGGTTTGACTGGGCTGTCGATCTAGAAAGTTTCGTACCTCGGAACTGGACGTGGCTCTAAGGAGGTATAACCAGTCTCTGTCAGTCACATGAGGTCTCACTTCCAGGTGAAATTCGATATCTCGCAGGTAAGCTTGGATGTCGGGGCTCTCTGTGGAGTTCGGGTTGAACCTGCTGATGTTTTTAGACAGCTTGTTGAGGTCTTTGATTGTCATCCCGTGTGCAGCTTCAAGGCCTTGGACGGGAGGTTTTCTTTCGTTGGCAGGAAAGGGTTGTGTGGCGAAGGCAGGTGAGGTTTTGGGTTGTGGCCCTTCGCTCCTTTCGTCATATGCCAGTTCTTGGACGTGGGACTCTGCTCTGCTCAGCAGTGATGAGGCTAAGAGAGGTTTCTCTTTCCTTGGCTCTTGTTTGTGCTTGTAAGCATTTTGGAGTTCTTTTCTGACCATGTAGAGCTCATCGTTGGTATCGTCTAGTTGTTGGGTCAGATTGTCCATTTCAGTTCTGTACTTTTCAAGGTGGTCTTTCAAAGCACTGATTTCAGAATTCTTGTTTCTGATGTCTATCTTGGCTTTCTCCAGTAGCTGTTCGGCATACTGGAGTCTGTTTACCAGGTCTTTCTGAGCAGCCGTTGCATGTTGCTGGTCGAGCTGAGCTGCTGCCAGGGCTGCTTGGAGCTTCATAACTTGTTCTGTTGTATCCTGCTCCCTCTCGCTGGGTGCTTTGAGTTGATCTTGAACTTTCACTTCCAGCTTGTCTATGCGATGTTGAGCACGTGTCAGCTCCTCTTGAAGGTGGGTGATGTGCTTGTCGCTCAGTTTCAGCTGGGTTGTGAAGGCATAGCTTAGTGAGCTTGTGATCTTGACCAGCTCCTCGTGGTTGTTGTTCTGGCTTGAATCTTGTGTCAGGAATCTTCTCAGGATTAGGATTATTATTAAAAATAATAACAGTTCAAATGTCTTTGGAGTGAGGCTGTCTGTTATGCCTCTCAGCCAAATGTTCACATCTTCCCCATGGGAAATGGGGTCTGCAGTCTGCGGCATGTTGGCACGCTGGGGAGAAGAGAGACTGACGCAGATCTGTGTGGAGTAAAAGCCTATGTGTGGTGGGACAACTAAGTGTTGTATCAGTGATTGTGAACCACTAGTGAAATGTGGTGATGACCGTGTTGGTCTCAGGGTGTCTAAGTAGACTAGAGATGCGAAGGCTTTGTCACTCTAATGAGGAAGAGGAAAAGAGAGACAGAGGTGAAAAACAAATTCAAATGACAAGCAAAATTTCTGTTTTTCAAATGAGGAAAATTATTTTTTTCCAATTAAATGTTATCAAAAACGTAAACAATATTATTATATTTCTTGCTTTGGACAAAAGAATACAATAATAATTCTGATATCTCTTTTCTTAGTCTGACAGGATTGACACCGTACACCTTTCAGTTGGACCGCTCACCAGGGAGTCAGCGAAGGCGACAGTTGCTCAACACGTATCTCTATTAAATTGATCTCAACGTTGGATGAGATGCTAAAACTTGGATTGCGTTTCCAAATGTAGGGAGGTTATGAAGAACAAATGAGAGGATGATTACAATCAAATTCATAAGGATGATTCGTCGTCTTTGGCACGATTGTGTATTTACTTCACTTAGAATTGATTGATGGTTCTTACATGTCCTACAAATGTAAAAAGAGAAGAGGAAAGTAAAGGAGAGAGAGGACGGAGATGGTAAGTCTCAGTAGCGGTTATCTCAACTACAAGGAGAGCGTTGTGTTAGTTGCTGCACAACTAATCAAACAAAATAAACTTTAAGTGAAAGAAGGTTGTCTTTCTAATTTATTTGAACTCGTAGTGAGGGATAACAATGTCTCCTTTTAAGGCTCAGGTTTGTCGTTCCCAGGCTAGGATACACAAAGTAAAGAAATGGTAAGAAAAAGTAAAATAAAAAAATTAATAAATGGGCAAAATATGCAAAAATGAAATTAAAAAGAGGAAATTAATACGTAAAACAATAGTGGTTAAGTGCATAACCAAAAACAGGAAGAGGGTTAAAACGCATTCAAATAAGTAAATGTCTGAATAGCATATATTCAGATGGGTAATAAATAAATTAGGAAGAATAAGTTTACTTAACTTCCAAAGTTCAAGGCTTATTCATTCCTAAAATAATTAAGACCAAAAGAGAATACTAGAAATAAAAGATCATATGAAATGATCTGAGAGGGAAATTTTAAATGCTTCCAAATAAATTTAATGTTTCAATTAAATTTCAATTTGACAATTAATAATTGTGAGTCAGTATTTCCCTTTCTAGTAAAATGAAAATAAGTGGTCTAGTGAGAAAAGAGAGCGATAAAAAGAAAGAGACTAACAAGTGTTAGTTAAGATATTTAAAATGGTTAAATCACGTCAGCGTTGCCCAAACACACATTATTCTACCACTGGATGGTAATGCTAACGGCTAACCTTTGAGGCTAGTGGCTTTAGTATAGACTTCAATGTAAATGCAATGGTTTCGTTAGCTTAGCGACACCGCGGAGTTTGTGCGCTGCGCATGCACAGTTCAGAGTTGCTCCGGAAGTACGTTAGGCTTCCGGGTCACGGTCGTCACTATGGCAACCAAAACACATTCTAGTGGATTAGTACATGAATCGTTGCATTGTTGCAAATACAGTTAAGCATGTTACATGAAATGTCGGCTCATTTCAACACTGTACAAATAACAACACCGCCTTTCAGTTGGTTTTGCGATGTGGCACTTAAACTCTAAGTTTGTATAGAGTTAAATTTATCTTAATTCAAATAGCAGCTTCCTGCTGTAGTTATTATATCAATCTCAGCAATTGATTCTCCGTGCCAGTTTTTCTGGACACAAAACATAAAGGTTTTCCTTCGCTGTTGGTACACAGTTAAAATTTACTTGATCAAGCTTTTAAAACACTCCCATTCAAATTACTCTCGGGCACACGCAGTGTTACGCGAGATTGCATTCACTTTGTGAACGGATACAAATGGACAAACATTGCTCTCTAATGTTTAACGTTAACTTAGGGGAGTCGAATATCCAAATTTGATTCGGCAGTGGAACACGCACTGGCAATCAAACTATATGAAATATGAATACGGGGACTTTGATAAATAAGATTGAGGAACCCGCTCAAAACTATTCTTTAT
>NW_020524746.1:0-39800 GCF_003368295.1 Carassius auratus
TGGCAGAATTCAGAATTAAAAAGATTTAAAAAAGTATTTGCATATCAAGGTAAAAGTATTAAGCAGTAACTGTTTCAGCGTATTTTAATAATGTAAAGCAACTGAAAATAACAAAAGAGTAAAAAAAATAAATGCCAGCAGACAGCAAGATCGATTCCCATCAATTCTCCTAACAGAACTTTTGACTTGACATTCAGTAACAGTTCTCACTCCAAACATCGACACAATCACACACACAAACACTCAAAATCGCTCAGGTCTGAATGAATTCATATTTTCCTCACATGCTCGCTCGACGCTGCTGCAATAAAAGTTTATTTCAGTAAAAATAAGCAAGAAAAGACGCATAAGTAGCTCCGAACACATGACAGAACTGAGTCTGTAAAATGTCGCTTAATCAATCTGTATAAAGTGTGTTTGTCGGTTGAGTAAATAAGAGAAATACCGTGAGCTGCTCCTCTCCTCAGAAGACTAGGTGCTGACTGAAACTAGTGATGATGTGTCGTTCGTGAACGAATCGTTCTTTTTGAACAAATCTTTTAGTTGAACGAATCGTTCTCGTAATCCACTGACTCATATTTCTCGTTCACTGAAGTTCCTCCTTCCTCCCTTTCACAACAGCGCATAGGCAGCTCGGTGAAGCGGGTATCTCTGTTGAACTGTTTCATCCCTGTCAAGATACTCAACCTTTCTAGTATGAGATGTGATGAAGCATGTGATTTGTTGAGATGAACGAATCAGTGAACGAATCTTTTGGTGAACGAACTTGAAAATGAACTGAAAGAATCATAATTTACACCACCAAACTTGAAACGAGATGAAGGGACCAGTGTTGCCAGGTACCAGGAAAATCTCCAGCCCCAAAATTAGTGCATTATTACCACCATCTGAACTGGAGTGTGGAGCATCATATATGTATGTGCATGTCATACTAAATAAATAATAACTTTCTGCATCTTTAAATATTTTTAACAAAGCATATCTAATATTCTAATTCCCTTTTAGGTTACTTAATATATCTTCTAACATCATGCTTCCATCTTCTTCTGTTACTTTATCTTCTAGCGTTTGTTGTTATATGCTGTACAATGCAACAGTACATGCTTCACAGTTTCAAAAATACCAATCCACAATCCATTCAGATGTTTCTTAATTGGGTTTAGATATCCATTTTATTGCTATTTTAATTCTTATTATTACAAACTCTTCTCATTTTATCAATCCCATGTCATTGTTAGGTATTCCAACTTCCATTTGAATTAGATGTCTTAGAGTCTTCTCTTCCTTCCAAAGATCCTACAATGCATTTATAAGAGCTTTCCTAATTCATATTTTTGCTATAAATACAGATTTAAAAAAAAAAAAAAAAAATATAATAATAATAAAAATATGTGGTTCTTCTCTCAATAACTATTTAATTTTGTGGAATAACTGTTTTCATAGTTTTCTGTATATTTTGAAACATCTGTAAATATACAGAATAACTCTTATTATTATTTGGTCATAATCCTGTTTCTTCACTTCAACTGTTAAATAAAGATCTAATAGGCTATAGGCATTAAAACTTCCATCGTGGAACTGATTCCGCTATTTCCTCTATACAATATTCTTAATATTATTTTGTCCATATTCCCAACTTTTTTTTTTAAAATATTGTTTTAGTAGGGTGTTCATTGTTGTGTCCCATCAAGATGCCCAGTATACCATTTTCAGTTGCTTCCGTGTTATTTCCAATGGTATTTCTCCCATTTCAACTTGCATGGAGACTGTAGGGTAAATTTTAAATGCCCCACAATATAATCTCAAATCTTTATTTATTGCAGACTGAACTTTCTTAACTGTATATGATACATTTATGCCTCTTTTCCAAACTGCCCCATAAAACAGTCTACCCAAAATATAATTAATCTTCTTCTTTGATGTTTATTGGCAGTTTGCATCCCAACTGATTGGTGCATTACTGCCACCCACTGGAATAAAGTATGGATCAGGATTTTGCTTGTAGGACAAAATAAACCATAAACACCAATAAAAACAAATAAACAATATAGGAATTAAAACAAAACAAATAAGTACAAAATCCATCAAAAAGACTACAGGTGCATCTCAATCAATTAGAATGTCATGGAAAATTTCATTTATTTCAGTAATTCACCTCAAATTGTTTAACTCGTGTATTAAATAAATTCAATGCACACAGACTGAAGTAGTTTAAGCCTCTGGTTCTTTTCATTGTGATGATTTTTGCTCACATTTAAGAAAAACCCACCAATTCTCCATCTCAACCAATTAGAATACTCCATAAGACCAATAAAAATGCTTTTAGTGACTTGTTGGCCTTCTGGAAAAGTATGTTCAATTACTGTACATGTACTCAATACTTTGACTGCCTCAATTCAGCATGGCATGGAGCTGATCAGTTTGTGGGTCTGCTGAGGTGGTCTGGAAGCCCAGGTGATTTGGCAGTGTAGCCAGGTGCCAAACCTGCTGGAAAATGAAATCATCAACTTCAAAAAGCTGGTTCGCAGAAGGAAGCATGAAGTGCTCCAAGATTTCTTGGTAAATGGGAGAAGTGACTTTGGTTTCCAAAAACACAATGGACCAACACCAGCAGATGACATTACACCCCAAATCATCAAGAGATTGTGGAAACTTAACACTAGCAACTTGGGCTTCTCCACCCTTCCTCCAGACTCTAGGACCTTGGTTTCCAAATGAAATACAAAACTTGCTCTCATCTGAAAGGAGGACTTTGGACCGCTGGGCAACAGTCCAGTTCTTCTTCTCCTTAGCCCAGGTAAGACTCCTCTGACGTTGTCTGTGGTTCAGCAAATTCCTTGAGACGTCTTTGTGTGGTGCTCTTGATGCCTTGACCCCAGCCTGAGTCCATTCCTTGTGAAGTTCCCTCAGATTCTTAAATTGATTTTGCTTGACAATCCACATAATGCTGCAGTTTTCTCGGTTGGTTACGCGTCTTTTTCTTCCACACTTTTTCCTTCCACTCAACTTTCTGTTACCATGTTTGGATACAGCACTCTGTGAACAGCCAGCTTCTTTGGTAATGAATGAACAGTGTGAACACTTGTAAGGTTTCTCTCCAGTGTGGGATCATCTCATGTGTTTTCAGATGTGATGAAACACTGAATCTCGTCACAATGTGAACACTTGTAAGGTTTCTCTCCAGTGTGAATCCTCTCATGCACTTTAAAATGGCTCGCTGAAATAAAAGTCTTTTCACACACAAAGCACATGTACTCTCTCACTCCAGAATGCATTTTCTGATGCACTCTTAAGTGTTCTGGACGTGAAAAATTCTTTCCACACAAATGACATGATGTGGCTTCTCCTGTTTATGAACTCCCAAGTGTTCTTCAGGTCTGAAGTTCTCATAAATGTTTTGCTGCATTGATCACATGAGTACAGTTTCTCTCCAGTGTGGATGTTCATGTGACTCCTTAGGTGTTAATGAGCATGAGAAACTCTTTCTGGCACTGATTACAAGTGAATGGTCTCTCTCCAGTATGAACACTCATGTGAACATCAAGACTCATTTTGCTTGTCAAACTCTTTCTACATTGAGTGCAGGTGAAACATTTCTTGGCTCTTCTTTTCTTTAAATCTTTATGTTTGGGTTTTTCCTCCACTTTTTACATGATTTTTCTCTTCAAATTCACCCCGTTCTTCTTTCTCCTCATTATCTTGAATCAGCTCTGAAATGATTATTGAACATGAAAATTAACCCAATATAACAGTGGAAAGTAAAACAATTGTATTACAATTTTTAAAAATCATTTTTAGAGCAATTTTATATATTATACTTACCTGAAACTTTCCATGAATGAGGTACATTGATCTTCAAATTGTTATTTTTAAAATATTATGTTTCTATAGGGAGAACTATTAAATATGTTCAACAACATAAAGGATCTGAGGATCCTAAAATACAAACTGTGTTTCATCAAGACAGCAACTTACAGATTTAGGTTAAATGAACATGTCGGTCTTACTTTTTCTTCTATTTAGAGGAGCATCAGCTATAACCATCCACACCAAAAGCTGCAGGAAAGCCCACAATTCAGCAGAAATTTCATAAAACATACCAAAGAAAAAAAAATATAATTAATGATAAGCCTATATAATCACAATAAAAAGAATAAGGACAAATAGATCATAACAGTCTGGGAGGTAAGAAGAATTATCCTTCATATTAAATGTTTTTCTTTTATCCTGAAATGTGAAGCAAATTATCTGTTTTATGAAGTTAAAAGTAAAATGGTAACAACAATATATTATTTTCATATGGGTCTGGGAGTGAATACTCACTCCAGTTTACAACCTGCTGGAAAAGACATCAAAAGTGAAGGAAGTTGGTCAAAAACCTACATTGTGCATCCTTTTTCGGTTGCAAAATGAGAGGTTTACACCCTTAACACCTTGCATTGCAAAGCAAAGTATACAAGCAGTGTCTCTAATTATCTTGCGTTCTTCTTAATGAGCAGAAACACCTGTTTCCTTTTTGGCTCACAGGATGTAAAAAGTCTATTCTCTCTTACAGACGCTGATGAGGACTTTCTGAGTTTAAAACCTCAACCTCCCCTCTTACAGTTTCTTACTTCTTTTGCTTTGGAGACTTTCTTCTGTATTTTTCCTTCTTCTCTTTCGTAATGTCTTCATCTTGTCTTCTTTGCAAAACTTGTACGGTTAAAGCGCTTGTGTCAGTTTCTTGTGACTGATTAGGAGAGAGCACTTCATTTACTGGATCTATTGCATTGGATACAACAGTTATGACATTTAATCCTTTACTACTTTTACTTTTTTATTATTTAATTATTCTCTCATTTATTTTTAATTATCTATTTAACGGATTCAATTATTTACAGTACCCTTCACTAATATTGGCACAATGTGAGCAAAGGCAGCTGTGAAAATAAATCTGCATCGTTTATCTTTTGATCTCTCAACCAAAAATGTTACCTTTGTAAACTGCACAATTGTAAATAACATATCTGTACATTAATTTAAACAACTAGCCTATAAGTTTTACCCCTTTACTTCTAGTGCATTTTTAATTTTCAGTTTTTCTTATATTAGTGTTATATTCCATCTCTACTGTGTAATTCTATGTATTTCTAATGTTCACACGTAGGAGGATGGCTTTATCTTCACAATTAAACGCTCAAATGTTTTAAATACTTGTTTGCAATGTGATTCATGCACAATTGACGATGCTCCTTAAATTTACAATAATCAATGACATTTTTGTGTAAAAAATGTTTAACTGGCTGTAGATTGTATTTCATAGTTTTATTTTTGTGTTTATACTGTAGACTAAAAACAATACTACTTTCTAACAGTTCTTGATGTACAGAAATGTTGCATAGGAACAAAAGGTCAAAAGGGTCTTGAAAGAATCTCAGTCTCTTGTCTTCTAGGTGGAAGAAGTCAGTCTGAGGAAGTCTTTAGCTCTTGAGTTTTATCATGGATTTACATGTGATGTTCATGCTGTGTGTCTCTTTGACCATTCATCTTGGTTACTTGACCCAAATTTGACAATCTCCTTCCCGAGTTGAATTATCAGTAATGTTCTTTTGTTTTAATGCTGCAAGCTGTTCAAAGCTGTGAAAGATTTGGTTGGTTAGACTTACTTCAAACTGGTGCTGGGATCTGATTTATGTTCATCCTTTTGTCTTGAGCCTCTGGAATTCAGCTCTTTGTGTCTCAACACTGTTCTGTTTGAATCTGAAATTGTCTGATTTGCTTTGATACACTACATTGTTGATACAATGAATAATACATTTAAAGGGGTCATCAGATGTAATAATAATCTGATAACGTTCAGGGTTCAGACACATTTTCTCAGTATAATTCTAGATTAAAAACATCTTTTTAGCCAAGCATTCACACAATGTATATTGTAACTTGATTCTTTAGCTATATCTGATCTTCTATCACATTTTCATTCTTTTGCATGGGTTGAACACATCATCTTTGCTTGTTTAGAATAGCAGCTACACTAGTTTCATCTCTATTTGCTTCTCACTTTCTGTCTCGGGACTTGCATGCTGAGGAAACTAGGAATTAGACAATCTTCAGTCTGGATGCCAACCCCCCAGAAGACGTTAACTCTGGAACAACATATAAAACCACCACATTTTTCTCACAACCTATAAAAAATGTGCAATAGATTGTATTTCATAGTTTTATTTTTGTGTTTATACTGTAGACTAAAAACAATACTGCTTTGTAACAGTTGTTCTTGATGTACAGAAATTTAGAATTTAATTTTATCTGCATATGGATTAAAAATCTGAATTGTTTCAAAATGTTTTACTAAACCTTGAGGTTCTTTGGAGTTTTGGTTGAGGCAAAGTATAATAAAGTGTAATGTGCTGAAAATAATAATAAATCTGATACAATTTTGACTTATCATGTGGTATATTAATTTTAAAATATGATTTTAAAAGGAATAAATAAAAAATGACCTTTGAAAATATAAAACATTTATGAAATCAAATTAACCCATTATTTTTTGTAATAATCAGCTCTTTTTTCTGGTTTAAAAACTAATTACCCAACTACCCAGCAGTTGAGTTAAAAACAACCCAATTAAACTTTATATTAAATTCACCAATTCAACTAGAATCTGGTGGTTTTACTTGTGTTGCCTTTGTTTTAAGGGAATTCATTTGGTATGGCATGGCTGCAGAAAGGGGTTTCTGTAGGTTGTTGATTGGTTGGAGTTCAGGAGTCATTGGAAGTGATGTCTTGGTCGTTGGCTGAAGGATGGTGTGGAGTCGAGTAGTTAAACTTACTGCAGAACGTTGATTGGTTGACTAGAATCATAACTTTTGCATGATACAAGGTGGATAAGGCGTCCCTCACTCGTTTTGCTCTGCTGTCCATGAGTGTTGGTCTTATTTACATCAGAGTGATTAAAAACACAAAAATTACAGTGTATTTATAATTTTATATTTTTCTGTTTGTGTGTGGTGAGCTGTCTTTGTCACATCATGGCACACCACACACTATAGGAGCAAAAAAAATAATAATCTTCATGTTTGTGGTCTTCAACATTTTGAATTTAAGATGTAAAAAAATCTGTAGGTGTGTACGCAGCATTAAACACACCCCGTACTGTTTCTCTTTGTACACTGATTAAACATAATGCGACATCGCCATTGTGGATCTTTGGATCATACATTATAAAGTGTCATAATATGCACACAATACAGAGTTTGGACATTTCATTCACTCCAAGTTTCAGCAAATAATGTGAGCTTTCGTTCAACACTAAACTTTCCATATCTTACATTTAACAGCACTATCTGCTAAAACCAATAAAACATTGGTTAAAGTTGCACTGATTACATTTTGAACACATCACAAAAATATAAAACATAAAACATTATTTGTGAATACAGTAACCCCTTCAGATTCCTCAAATGGTTGTCCTTTTTGAGATTATTTATTGAAATGTTCAGTTTTTAGAAAAATTCACAAGCAAGTCACAAGTCATGGGACACACTGTATGTTCCCTTTGTTGTGGTCCATTGATTATTGATGATTCCTGCAGGGTTGAAACTTGTGATCAGAGTTAATTAAATCACCTCCTTTTTAGGAGCTGGCAGCACAGCTGACAGGAAACCGTCTTAGGATGACGACGTCACGTGATTAGCTCATGACAAGTTTTCTGATGAGCACGGGTATTTTGGAACAGACGTCCTCTGTTGTGGAATCACGTTATCACTTCTCCTAATGCTGACATAGGTTTTTTGCCATTAGTTTCCGGTCCAGACAATTGTTCCCCTTTATTTAACCATTAATGGTGTTCAGATAGCAGATGGGAGAAAATAGGCTCTTTTAATTCAATTGGCAGAAGTAGCCACTTGTGCAGTTTGTTCTTGTGCTGTTGCTTGTTCACCGAGGTCTTACACTTTATTTACTTAATTAGAAAATTTTTATAAGCCTCTTACATGTTGTACTCATCCTTTTATAAGGGTTATTATTGGTCATTAAAACTGACATTTAACAAAAAATGTTCCATTCGTTCAACAAAAAGAGGCAGAGTTGTGCTTATTGTTGCGGCTCATTGTTATTCGTTACTTTCAGGCATACACCACATCTACCAAGTAAAGGTAATACTGGCAGTGGAAACAAGTCTGATCAGGGTTCCCCGTACCAAATTGTAATAGATTGTACTAGGGCTGCACGATGTGTTGTTTAAGCATCAATATCGCGATGTACGAATCCACGATAGTCACATCGCAGGATGTGCGATGTAGGCTGTTGTAGTTTATCAGTTATTCATTAACTGTATGGGCCAGCTGCTCCCCGGCCCTTGACGAATGTGATTCGCGGATTAATTAAACAGCTTAACCATCATAGAGTGAAAGTTTATCGTTGACAGGACTGAAAAACACATGCAAGTGAGACGAGAGAGACAGAGAGAGAGCGAGCCGTCTTCAAACAACGAGCGCTGTCTTGCTCTCTCACCCTTGCGCATAATTAATCAATTGACATGATGGTGTCGATATTTAAATAATTTAAAATGAGAATGTAAGTGTGCTCACCCCGTTTTTGTTTGTAAGAAAAAAATATTGCAGAAAAATAAAATACAGAAAACAGAAACATTACAGAACATTACATACATTACAGAAAAATTGCAATGTCATTTTTTCCCAATATCGTGCAGACCTTGACTGTACCATACAGCTCAGTGGAAACAAGCCATAAGGTTTTCATCTGGGTAAAAGTCTTTCCACACTGAAAGCAGGAGAAAGGCTTTTATGAAGAGTGAGTTACCAAATGAATCTTAAGTTGTCCTTTGTGTGTAAAACTCTTTCCACAATGAGATCAGCTGAAAGAATTCACCAGAGTATGAATTAACATGTGCTTTTTAAGGTTTGGTTTAAGTGTAAAACACTTTCCACACTGAGAGCAGCTGAAAGGCTTAATCCCAGTATGAATTAACATGTGATCCTTTAGACTTGATTTATATGTAAAACTCTTTCCACACTGAGAGCAGGAGAAAGGCTTTATCCCAGTATGAATTAACATGTGCCTCTTAAGGGTTGATTTAAACGTGAAAGTGTTTCCACACTGAGAGCAGCTGAAAGGTTTTTCTGAAGTGTGAGTTACCAAATGATTCTTAAGGTGTTCTTTCTGTGTAAAACCCTTTCCACACTGAGAGCAGCTGAATGACTTGATTCCAGCATGAATTAACATGTGCCTCTTAAGGATTGAAGTATTTTTAAAACTCTTTCCACACTGAGAGCAGGAGAAAGGTTTTTCTGAAGTGTGAGTTACCAAATGTTTTTTAATATGACTTTTCTGTTTGAAACTCTTTCCACACTGAGAGCAGCTGAAAGACTTGATCCCAGTATGGATTAACATGTGCCTCCTAAGGTATGATTTATGTGTAAAACTCTTTCCACATTGAGAGCAGGAGAAAGACTTTATCCCAGCATGAATTAACATGTGACCCTTAAGGCTTGATTTCTGTGTAAATGTCTTTCTACACTGAGGGCAGCTGAACGACTTTATCCCAGTATGAATTAACATGTGCCTCTTAATGTTTGATTTATTTTTAAAACTCTTTCCACATTGAGAGCAGGAGAAAGGTTTTTCTGAAGTGTGAGTTACCAAATGATTTTCAAGTTGACTTTCCTGTATAAAACTCTTTCCACACTGAGAGCAGCTGAAAGACTTTATCCCAGTATGGATTAACATGTGATCCCTCAGGATTCCTTTACTTATGAAACTCTTTCCACACTGTGGACAGGTGAAAGGCTTTATTCCAGCATGAATTAACATGTGATTCTTAAGGTATCCCTTACGTGTGAAACTCTTTTCACACTGAGAGCAGCTGAAAGGCCTCTTGACTTCTGTTTTTTGGTGCTGCGACTCAATGATTTTTCTCCATTGACATCATGATCTTTCTGATCCGGATACATCTCTTCCACCTCTTTTGTATCTTGTCTTTCTTCTTTAATTTTCATCAGACCTAAAATTAAATCAATATAAAGATGAAAATCAATTGGATATCTTTGAAAAATAAAAAGTGTGTAATAAGTGTGTGTGTACTTATTAAAACAATGTCAAAACTGTCCCCTTTTCACACAGATCCATGAAAATATCTAAAAACACTGTATTATGCTGCCAGACCAGTAGAATACGATGTTATTTTGTAAATAAACACTACACATGGACAGCTCCAGCAAACAGGGTTTTTTTTGATAGAGCTGCACCAATTGCAATTTTCTTGGCCGATTCAGATTTCCGGTCAAATTTATAGGTTAGTGTCATCTACCGAATTTTGCTAATTCTGACTTTTTTCCCCTAAAAGCTATAACTGACAGCATATTATATATATATATATATATATATATATATATATATGTATGTATGTATATATATATATATAATATATATATATATATATATATATATATATATATATATATATATATATATATATAAATAAATTTTCTTCAGTGCAAAGTTTTGTTTAAAAAAAAATTGTAATAGAACAAGAAAAAATAAATAAATGCAATACAATAAAGAGAGCTATTAAAAAAGTTTATCTGTTTAACAAAAGAGAAAGAAAATTACTTTCTGGTCTTGACTGAATATGTTTTATAACTTTAATGGTAATCATTAATTTGTATTTATTTTGATACAGTGACTACTACTCAAATTTAACTTAATTTACATTTGATTAATTTCTGTAGTATTTCTTACTTGAATAAAAACTTAACATGACAGACAGCAGCAGGAATATTGGACTGCGGTCCCTTTAAGAGTTTATCCACGGACCATTATACTGCTACTAGGGATGTCAAATTTCGATTATTTCCATGATCGATCGTCGTTTAAATTAACGATCAATTAATCGATTAATCGTTAACCATAATACTGCAAAATGCGTCTATTGCAGGCACGCAGTCAGCGGTATGACAGGATGTGCAAAAGCCACACACACACACAAAACGCTTTCTCACTTGAATTAAAGAGGTTTTAATCTGAATAAAATGCTAGTAGCAGGATTATAAAATGAATAGATGCGATTATGATCATTTGATAAAATGAAGAGAGCGCGCCATACTTTTGAGGTCATTTTACTTTGTTGACAGTTTCCAATCCTGCACGGAGAACGCTGAACGCGCATCTTTAAATGGTTTTGTGGTGCTCGTTGTTGTATTTTAAAGCACAATTGCAATGTTTTCAACTGACATTATTGTATAAAATTATCCGAAATGTGGAGCGCGTGTGACTGCGCTGCACATTAAGTGAACTACATCGGCGCTGCTGCACCAAAACACAGTTGCTCACATTAATTTGATCCTGCTGGATTCTGTCCTAGAAAATGTCAGATTTTTAAAAATCCGCCATACAGCGCATTAGATCATGACAGTGCATGCGTGCAGACGAGGATGAGCGAGCGCGGCTTTGGCTAGATTTATTTGGAGGTTATTGCTCATGTCTCATTCGGCACAAATCGAAATGTTTCCATATTCGCAATGTATTTGAATGTTAAACTATTATTTATAATGTAAACTAGGCTTGTACTTAACACGCATTTTCATATAGACGGAAAAGATGATCCTCTTCATATGAGCAAAAACGTCCTTGGAACAGCAGAGAGGACCGCTATACTACGGTCTATTTAAACTGAATGCTCCTGGAATGTGTCGGTCACAGCGCCTATTAATCGCTGTTTTGAATCCAGCAATTATTTATTTAGAAATGATAAGATCTGATTATGACAAGTGTGGTATAAAAGCTTTGTTTATTAGAGGAATAATAGGTTAACTGGAAAATGTTACATCGCGACCATGCTTTTGGACCCCATAGTCTTCATTTACGTGGCTTTGTCCTGGTTTGCCGGTTGGTCACGAATTTCCACAAATTCGGTATATTTAGGCATTGTTTCTTTTCCTAAATCTTCATAGTCTAACCCTCTAATTTCCCAGGTTTATTTTATTATCTTTCGCTTTTAATAACTGTTTTCGGATCTCTTACTGTGGTAAACATGGGAAGGGAAATTAAAGATTTCATGAATTAAGAATTCGTTCGATTTATTAATTTGTTCCCTTATTTCACTTAAATCATGGGTTATTTAGGGAACAAAATTAATGAAACATGGACAATTGCCACATTAATAATTTGTAGGAATGAATTAACAAGTTGTAGGAATGAATAGACTACCTGTCCTGTCACTGTGTCCCGCAGCCCTGCAAAGCGCACGATATAAAACAGTTATCTGATGAAATGATTAGTAACTACATTTCTATTGCATTTAATGTTGAAGAACTTTTATGTTGTTTCTATTTTAATGTACTTTAAAGTTTAAATCACATTAAAAGCTTAATTTGTACATTGTGAATGAATGATGATGCTTTTATATATCGTCACCGTCACTCACAGCCGCTCGCATGTGTTGAGTGCGCATGAGCCGCACGCAGCCCAACATTGAATCGGTTAACCGACCATCAATAGCCTTAATCGATTGCATCTCTTATCGACAATTAATCGATCATCGATTAATCGTTGACATCCCTAGTCTAAACATTTCATCCATTGTTATTAAGGACTTAGCATTATCTGATCACTTCTGTATTTTCTTTGATATATTGATCTCTGCTACCACTGAATCTAGATCTGTCTCTGTCAGAAGGAGATGCATAAACGAGAACACAAGTGTACTATTTATGGAGGCTATATCTTTAACACCAAGCATTTCTGCAGACTCTGTTGATATTCTCCTTGATTCCTTCAACTCAAAAGTTAAGAATGTTATTGATGATATTGATCCAATAATAGTCAGTAAGAAAACAAACAGACAGAAATCAGTTTGGAGAAGATCAACAGCAGTTCAGACTATGAAAAGACAATGCAGAAAAGCCGAGCGAATGTGGAGGAAGACGAAACTTGAAATTCACTATAGCATCTATAAAGAGAGCCTTCATGCTTTTAATGTGAAACTAGCCACAGCTAGACAGAATTTCTTCTCAAACTTAAACTTAAATAACACTCATACTCTTTTTTTTCATCCACTGTTGAGAGACTGACAAACCCCCCAAGTCAGATTCCAAGTGAAATGCTCTCAGACAGCAAATGCAATGAGTTTGCTTCTTTCTTTTCTGAGAAGATCATAAATATCAGGAAAGCGATTAGCACATCCTCAAGTAATGCAGAGGTCAGACAGATTCGGCCAAAATATCAAAATGATACTATGTCTATTCTTGAAACAATTGATAGCAAAATTCTGGAAGACATAGTTCAACAACTAAAATCGTCAACCTGTTGTCTTGACACACTTCCCACCTCTTTTTTCAAAAGTGTGCTTGACTGCTTAAAAGCAGATCTTTTAGAAGTGGTGAATACCTCACTTCTTTCAGGGACATTTCCAAACTCCCTAAAAACTGCAGTTGTTAAGCCCCTCCTGAGAAAAGACCAATCTTGATAACACAATTTTGAGCAATTTTAGACCAATATCTTATCTTCCTTTTATAGGCAAAATTATAGAAAAGGAATTTTTTAATCAGCTGAACAAATACTTAAATTCAAATGGATACTTGGACAATTTTCAATCTGGTTTCCGACCGCATCACAGCACAGAGACAGCACTCATTAAGATAATAAATTATATTCACTTAAATTGTGACTCTTACAAAATATCGGTGCTGGTATTGCTAGATCTCAGTGCTGCATTTGACACTGTAGATCATAACATATTACTAGAGAGACTGGAAAACTGGGTCTGGCTTTTTGGGATGGTACTCAAATGGTTCAGATCATACTTAGAAGGGAGAGGCTATTATGTGAGTATAGGAGAGCATAAGTCTAAGTGGACGTCCATGACATGCGGAGTCCCACAAGGCTCAATTCTTGCACCACTCTTGTTTAGCCAAGTCAAATAATGAGAAAGAACCAAATTGCTTACCACAGCTATGCTGATGATACCCAGATTTACCTAGCCTTATCTCCAAATGACTACAGCCCCATTGACTCCCTCTGCCAATGCATTGATGAAATTAATAGTTGGATGTGCCAGAACTTTCTTCAGTTAAACAAGGAAAAAACTGAAGTCATTGCATTTGGAAACAAAGATGAAGTGTTCAAGGTGAATGCATACCTTGACTCTAGGGGCCAAACAACTAAAAATCAAGTCGGGAATCTTGGTGTGATTCTGGAGACAGACCTTAGTTTCAGTAGTCATGTCATAGCAGTAACTAAATCAGCATACTATCATTTAGAAAACATTGCAAGAATTAGATGTTTTGTTTCCAGCCAAGAATTGGAGAAACTTGTTCATGCCTTTATCACCAGCAGGGTGGACTATTGTAATGGGCTCCTCACTGGCCTTCCCAAAAAGACAATTAGACAGCTGCAGCTCATCCAGAACGCTGCTGCCAGGATTCTGACTAGAACCAGAAAATCTGAGCATATCACACCTGTCTTCAGGTCCTTACACTGCCTTCCAGTTACATTTAGGATTGATTTTAGAGTACTTTTACTCGTATATAAGTCACTAAATGACCTAGGACTGAAATATATTGCAGATATGTTCACTGAATATAAACCTAACAGAGCACTCAGATCACTAGGATCGAGTCAGTTAGAAATACCAAGGGTTGACACAAAACAAGGGGAGTCCGCCTTTAGTTACTATGCTGCCCGCAGTTGGAAACAGCTTCCAGAAGAGATCAGATGTGCTAAAACACTAGTCACATTTAAATCTAGACTCAAAACCCATCTGTTTAGCTGTGCATTTATTGAATGAGCACTGTGCAATGTCCGAACAGATTGCACTATATTTTCAGTTTTATTTATTTATTTATTTATTTTTATCATTTTCTAACCGTTTTTAAATGTTTCAATCATTTTCAAAGTTTTAAAATTGCTTGTTTTATTTTTATTTTTTTTCTTCATTATTATTTTACTTTCTTTTATGTAAAGCACTTTGAATCACCATTGTGTACGAAATGTGCTATATAAATAAACTTGCCTTGCCTTAGAAAGATAGTATGCCATGTGCACTTTAAGTTGATTACATATATTTTAATTTAATAATTTAATGTTAATAAAAAAAAGACTAAACGTATGTTTATTTGTCTTGGCCTTTTTCTATTCTTTTCTTTATTTTTTTTTTGCTGATCCGAAAAATTATCCGATCCATATGAGGATGAGCGAGGTCGGGTTTGACTAGATGTATTTGGAGGTTATTGCTCACGTCTCGTTCTGCATATATCCAAATGTTTCTATACTGGCAATGTATCTGAATGTTAAACTAAAATATTTGTTTATGTAAACCATACGGAAAAGATCATCCTCTTCACATGAGCAAAAACGTGCATAACAGCAGAGTATTTAAATAGACCAGTGTAACCTTTTATATGTTTGGTTGAGTGTATTTTATTTTAATAATGAACAGACTGCAAAGTTTGAAATTAGAATGCACTTGTTCTGTGTCATTTATAGCAAACACAAATGTTGCTGGTTGCTAGTGTGTTTGCAGCACTACTGTTATTTAATTTTTTTATATTTTTCAGATAATTGTTTTTTATTTCTAACATTGTGTGTATTTAAATGTATATTTAAATTTACATTTATGTTCCAACAAACCTGAGAAATTCTACTTGATAAATGCTGTAAAACTTTTATGTAAATGATTGACTTTATTTGAAAGTCAGTGCTCAATAAATGATGATAAGTTTAGAAATGCTGTGCATCCACTAATTTTTAGTGTGATATTTTACCATGCAAATGAAGGGGAAAACTTCACGATATCGGCCCTAAAAATCGGCAGTACATATCGGCCGACCCTGACCTCTTGTTCGGGAAGCAGACACACTTTTTTTTAATGTGACAACGTGTTTACGTCACCCACAAATCGGAAGGAGACACAAGTGCTGCGTCCGAAGTCGCATACTGCAAGGAGTCAGCAGTGTTTTGATTTGAGGGTGCGGGCAAACGTGAAGAGAACGTTGTGGTGTGTGTCCATTGCAAGATAGAGGTGGCATACCACAACTAGGGCCCTATGATTTCCGCGATGCAGAAAACGCGGAGGGAATCGAGACATAAAAACGTATTTTACAGTTAAACGCAGAATGGCACGGAATTTGCCAAATTTTTTAATGAATTAATCAAAAATAGGTCATTGCAATTACATCACGATATGGACTAATATCTGTAAATATTAAGCCGGAACAGTCTATTTAAATATGAATCCTGCATGTTCTATGTGTCTCTCTTAATGAATGGAGCAGAAGCGCGAGTTCCTTTATCACGCACACTAAAGCACGTGTGGTGCTCAAGTAATTTCAGCGTCTGCTGTCTCACTAAATTAGGACATGAACACATGAGTAACATCTCCAGAACTGCTCTGACAGTCACTGCATGAGCATTTGACCGTTTGATTTGAGTAAAACTAGCGTCACATCACATACACAGAACTGTAAAGGTACGTCAGCAGAATGTACATAGCCTACTACAAAAAAAAAAAAAAATTCAAACATTATTTTTTAAGGTTTAATCACACAATGGACCCGGTTTATTCCATGTTTTTTTAATAGTTAATCGCCTTTGTTTTCCAAAAAGTTAAGTTTGCCTAATTTTCAATAATTAAAATATAAATTAAATTAATGTTTAATGTGTTTAATGTGCATCTCAGTAGGGCTGCAACTAACGATTCTTTTGATAATCGATTAATCTGTCGATTATTTTTACGATTAATCGGTTTATGTACTTATATTTTAGTTTTTTCCATTTTTTCCCCAAGTAAATTATTAATAAAGGGTCTTTATCATTCAGCATAGATTTTTAAGAGATTTTAACCATTTTGCATTGTCATATCCTCATCAAAAATATACCTGGAGTTGTTTTATTATGTTAGTAATCCTTTGTCGAACTCTTCTGCAATCAAAACACTGACCCATACTCTAGCAAAATTCACAAGGAGATTTCAAATATTGTTTTCACCATGGCAGTCCTTAGAGCTCCTAAAGTAGTTTAACATCCCAAACAAAGCTTAAGGAATCTTTGAGAACATATTTTCACGAAGTATAAGGATAAAACAGAATAAAATTGCAGTGCATTGTATTTTATTATTTACTGGGAAAAAGCTTTATAGCTTATGCTGTGAAATTGTAAACAATCCTTCGAAAAAAAGTGCCAATGGCATGAAACCTGAATGGAACTCACAATTTAAAGTAAAATCCATCAGAAGGTTGTCCAGAAAAAAAAAATTGGGACACACACAAAAAACCTTCTGTGTGAAAAAGAGCAGTGAATACTTAGAAAAGAAGTGCATTTTAAATAGTGATCGACCGATGTATCCGTTTACCGATATTTTTCCCGATATTTAAGCAATTTTCCATAATCGGGTATCGGTTTTGTAATATCGGATTCGCCGATTTACGGCGCCATCTTGTGGCCGTTTTGAGATTTCCGCCATTGCAGCCCGGGCGTCTGAGGAGATCAGTCAACAACAACTCAGTGCACAGGTAAATTATATGTTCTACTTGGTTTGCTTTAATTAATCAACTTTATTTAACATAAAAGACATGCACAAATGAGATCTGAGACATAAATTCCTGATATAGTTAATTTATGCAGCTTGTTTCTAAACAATTGAGACGAACTCATTGAGTCACGTAGTGTAATTCGTCATGTCCTGCCCCAATAAAGACGTATCTTTACATGAATTAAATAAAACAGACATGAATGAGTGCATGTTGAAAATAAAAGCGCTGAATTTAATTCTCTATCTGTTGTATTTGATCACCATTAGTCTAGAAGAGAAAGTTCGTTCATATTGCTTAGCAACTGACGGATGATCTGGAGGCTTAAGCACGGCGACTGAATGAAACTTTTGACAAGATTATCTTGTTTAAACACCCTAGATTATATTATCATTTACTACATAGCAATTATTTCGCTAATACACATATAAATATACCGCTTTGTGGAAATTATTTATTTATTATCTCCATGCGCGATCGCGGTTGATTAAGTTATAGTCAAACAGCACTTGGTCAGTTGGCATTTCATGATTTAACGTTAGATTAAATTAAGATCATAAAATGCCAACTGAAAAGAGCTGTTTAACTTTATATAGTCTCGGGAAAAAAAAGTTCGTTCATATTACTCAGCACCTGACTGGGTTGATAATCAGGAAGCCTCAAGCACGGCCACTGCATGAAATTTTTGACAAGATTATCTCGTTTAACCCCCCTAAATTATAGAATCATTTGATTTACTACATAACCATTATTTAGTTTACAGGTTACTCTTCATTTTGAAGGCTCAAAGTAAAGTACTCCCACTTCCCGCTGAATGCTGCAGAGACGCTGTTCGGGAAGCACGTGACATAAAACGAGGCCAGCTATTGGCTATTCGCTACTTCACCTGCTGTACTGGCTGAGTAAAACCTCCGGTGGCTCATTACTGCCACACTTTGGTCACCGCAGATTTGAAATATGCACGAAATGAGCCGCTTATGGCAAATAAAATTTATTTAGCGACGAATCGATTACTAAATTAGTTGACAACTATTTTAATAATCGATTTTAATCGATTAAATCGATTCGTTGTTTCAGCTCTACAACTCAGAAAATGTTTTATTTAAAACCCCAACTGAATTGCACTTAAATGCACCCAATTCATCTGTTAACTTTGTCATTGTTCACAGTACAAGTACAGAGAAACAATAGGTACTAATCAAAGGTTTCTTTTTGATGTATGCATTGCATTCTAAGCATTTAAAAAATAAAAAACGAAATGTTTCTAAAAAGGAAACTTAGTTGTTCATTTTAAGAGACCCAGGAGTCTTATTTTCTCGGCAAATACGGACAGTCCGAAAAAAAAATTCTCAACTCCACTGTAAAACAGCAGTCTCTTGATGACGAAAGTCTTCAAACACTCTTATGTGAGTTGGAGGCAATAATCAATAGTTGGCCCATCACTAAAGTGTCCAATGACCCAAACAACCTGGAGGCCCTCACTCCAAACCATTTGCTACTTCTGAAAGTAAAACCATCCATGTCCCCTGGGGTTTTTGATAAAACAGACTTATATTCCAGACGTAGGTGGCGCCAAGTTCAGTATATGGCTGACTTATTTTGGAAGCGCTGGGTTAAAGAGTACCTATCAGACTTGCAAGAAAGACAAAAATGGCAAAGCCTAATGAAAAATCTAAAGCCTGGGGACACTGTGTTGATTGCTGTTGATTCTGCACCGCGAAACTCTTGGGCAATGGGTCGTGTGCTATAAACATTCACAGACAACAAGGGTCTTGTGTGGCAAGCCCAAGTGAAAACCAACACGATAACTATTTTAAGTCCTGTTACTAAGCTTTGTTTACTTTGGAGGCAGATTTGTAGTCTTATTTGAAGGATCTGTTTATTGCCTAATTTCAGGTTACCATCACATTGAAAGTTTTCTTTTTGATTCAGTCAAGACTATGTTATCTTTAAGAAATTTGGTATAAATTTAGTAATTGTTTTGTTGAAAACAAATGTAATTAGGGGCTGGTATGTAAGAGCCAATTTACTGTAACATGTAGAGCTGACACAACTAATCGATTAGTTGCTAAACAACTTTTATTTGTAAGCGACTCATTCTGTGCATATTTTAAATCTGCACTGACTAAAGTGTGGCAGTAATGAGCCACAGCAGGTTTTATTCAGCCAGTACAGCAGGAGAAGTAGCGAACAGCCAATAGCTGGCCTCGTTTTATGTCACGTGCTTCCCGAACTGCGTCTGCAGCATTCAGCTAGATGGTGAAGGCAGACGTCAGTGGAGTAAGCTTGAGAAAGAAAAAGAAAGAAAAAGCGGAAGATAAAACTAATCAAACGAACTCATCCAAAGTGTGGGAGAACTTTACTTTGAGCCTTCAAAAAAGAAGAGTAACCTGTAAACTCTGCACTACTGAACTGTTTAAGACTTATTTGTGCAGATTCTCTGTACTGCAAATGTTTTCTGTTTTTTTCTTATTCTTCGTGAAAATATTTTCTGAAAGATTCCTTAAGCTTTGTTCGGGATGTTAAACTATTTTAGGAGCCCCAAGGACTGCCATGGTGAAAACATTATTTGAAATCTCCTTGTGAAATTTGGGAGTATAGGTCAGTGTTTTGATTGCACAAGAGTTTGACAAAGGATTACTAACACATAATAAAACAAAACTTCAGGTATATTTTTGATGAGGATATGACCATGCAAAATGGTTAATATCTCTAAAAAGTCTATGTTGAATGATAAAGACCCTTGGTTAATAATTTAATTGGAAAAAATGGGCAAAACTAAAATATAAGTACATAGATTAATCGATTAATTGTAAAAATAATCGACAGATAAATCTATTATCAAAATAATAATTTTGCATCCCTAGTAACATGTAAATAATTTTTATATTAACTGTTAGCCTAGAGTGTTGATTTGCAAGTAATAACTTCTGTAACTTTCTCTGAGAGCTTATTTTGGTATTTTCTATGTATAGGTTTCTTGCTGTAATTTGTGGATAAAACTTGTGTTTAAACGTTTAAGGAATCTCGAGTTAAAGTAATTTCAAAATGCAATGTCATAGGATTTAAGAACAAACTGGGTTTTGTAAATTTGTGTTTTGATTAAACTCACATTTGTTACAAACCTTTTTGTCTGACTTTTGTGACAAGTACCCATTTTTACCTGCCACGTTAAATGGATCCAGGACTATGCACCTACACTGTGGGAATGATTTAATGCACAGTACAAGCAGTTTTTGACTGGAGCGGATGAGACGTGTGTGAGGTAATCATTATTATTAGTAATCATTCTAATAATTGTTAGATTAATCGATTATCAAAATAATCATTTGTTGCAGCCCTAGTTCCCTGCAGAAACATTCAAATAAAGATGTCCATGCCGCATGTTGACTTGAAACGTACAGTGTTCATACTAAATGACATCATTGCCTTTAGAAGTTTAATCCAGCCGTATCGTGACTCTTGTCTTTCTGTTCCCAAATGTAAGACCTCTTAAAATTATAATTAAGACATTTTTTATAACATTTAATGTATTTAAAACTTTTTATGGCCTTAAGCTTGATACAACTCAACTTTGGGTTTTTTCAGGACTTGCGGGAGAGCTGTATTTAAGGTAGTCCCTCAGGCTGAGTGCTGAACTTTCGCTGTATATGTATATTAACGTATATGTAAATAAACATGTAAACAATTATTAAAAATGAGTAAAATAAAACTTTGAAAAAGGTAAACCTCACATTTCAGCCTTTAAATTAAGAAAAGTTATATGTCAAAATTATAATTGCTTAATAAACCTCCATGATCATAACTGCATTGCTATTAAGAAGACTTCCTTTAGCAGTTCTCAATTCCAGTAATATTGGACGTGTTATAATAGGCCACCTAATAAAAATGATAATAACACGTTATAATAATTAACTTAATACCATAATAGGAGAATTAGCCTAATACAGTCTTTACTACTATTGATACACAACAGTTATGCGTGGGTTGATCCAAAATGAGGATCCAGAATGACGGTAATGAGTCATTCAAAAATATTTTCAATGATATTCGGGTCGCGGTCGGTCAGGTCCTAGTACTAGACAAATTTTTAAAATACATAGAACTACACTTTTTTTGGCCGAATAACTGGCATGAAGATGACGTAGAGATGGAGGTGGCAAAGAAGACTGCATGGGGAGAAACAGCGATGTTTTTGGTAAAACATGATTTTGACGAAGAAAACTCTTTTTAAAAGATTTTCGTTTTGTATAAATTGTATCTTAATTTTGATCAATGTTTTATCAATCAGTTGCCCGTATTTAATAAATAAGAAGCAAATATATAGCCTAGCAGACAATGTAATAAGGCGCCGGCACGATCACTTGTGAACTAAACTCAGTGTGTGCCTCACAGATTTGAGAAATATAGGCTATTTATTACAGACAGCTTGAAATGTCTTCTTTTAAACTAAAATATTCAAACCAAAATAAACGGGCTACTCTCTGATGATTTAATCCATATGAAATGTGCATTTCTCTCTGGCGTTCATGGCGAGTCCACATCGTCAACTTGATCTTTGCAGCGACACAGAAAACACCAGTTTATTACTAAACAATTAAATGACTCCTTGCATATTTTCAGAAACATACAAATAGACATAGCCAGACTAGACTATTTTAGTACAAATTATGAGCTTACTGTCGATTTTTTAATAATTCTTGACAAAATTATAATATATTAAGTTTTGTTGAGTTTTTTTGTTGTTGTTGTTTTTGCCTAGTTTGTCAAAATAAAGTTTTTAGCAATGCATATTACTAATAAAAAATTAAATTAAATTAAATTAAGTTGTGATATATTTATGGTAGGAAATTTACAAAATATCTTCATGGAACATGATCTTTACTTAAAGCTGCGGTAGGGAACTTTTGACGCTCTAGCGGTTAATAAACAGAACTGCTTGCGTCTTGCGGAAGAACATCGTAGCCGGAACTACTTCTCTCTGTTTATGTCTATGAAGAATCACAAAGGTACTGGGTTACTCCGCCGCGGTACCCCCGAAGCAATCTAAAATAGTCCGAATATAAACACTTATTGTAGGTGCACCCTAGTGATTCAGGACAAGCTAAAAACACGGTTTGGAAAATGGATTCATGGTGTACTCGCTAATTATGTACATTTTTCTAAATTTTGAACACAAAAAAAGTTACGGACCGCAGCTCTGATTGGTAGAGTTGTTCCGATTCCGATACTAGTATCGGAAATATCTCCGATACCACAACAAATTCTGGCATCGGCATCGGCGAGTACATGAACCCATATACCGATCCGATACCATTTTCTTAAAAAAGACCTAGTTATGACCGCAAGCTTTGCCTAACCGCTGCACGGTTCTTCTTCGCTGCTCAAAATGCATTGAAAACACAGGAAGTTGTGCTGTGTTGCCACAAGCAACCCCTGTTTAGAGCAGCGAAGAAGAAATGAAAACGCGTTAGCAGCCCTTATCTATATATGACTGGATCACTCATCACATTCTAAACTGCCAAAAGACAGTGAAGCCGCTACTATATTATAGATCAGTGGTTAGCAGTATGTCTCTGTAGTACCGGTAGTTACAGACTCTCGAGTATATTCAGTACCGGCAACTGCCTTCAGTCGCTTCCGTGTAAGTCAAAACGCAGGGCTCCAGACAGTAGCCGAATATATACTAGTGTCTGTGAATATTAAACTGCAAAATACTATTTAAATATTACTCCCGCAAAATCTACATCTCTGTGGGTGACTGGCACAGATGCGCGAGAGCTCGCTGTTTTGTAGTCTCTGCTGTGTGTCATGAGGACACGAACGCATAAACCGTCACTTCATGAGAATTTACCGTTTCATTTGAGAATACTGTCATATCATAAACACAGACACTCAAAGATCTTCATGGCAGCCCATTAAAATAAATGTTTGGTTTACATGAGTAAATTGACAATATATAAAGCTACTGTTGTAGCCTACAGTAATAATAATACATCTCTATAATAATAATAATTATGCCTAGATGGTTGCTTGTTTTTTACTTGTTTTTTACTTGTTAGAGATTATCTGATTAATAGATCTTTTTTTATATTCCTAGACTTATTTGTTGCAGTTTTTTTATACAGTTATATTGTAAAACTTAAATACCTTTTTTAGTTTGCGGTGTTAGATTTTTGGCTGCATTTGAAGTTCTTTTTTGCATAAGAAAATAAATAATACTGTCAAATTCATGTTAGATAATAAAAATACTGTAATAAATACAGTAGTTCACCATGTATTTGTTCATGTTTTATTGAGGGATCTGTCTGAAGCACACCATAAAAAAATTCTAGCAATTTACACAGGGCTAGTAGTATATACAGCTGTATATACAGAGATACACCCAGGTATCGGATCAGTACTCGGTATCGGCCGATACCCTGAGCCCAGGTATCGGAATCGGTATCGGGAAGAGAAAAAGGGTATCGGAACATCTCTACTGATTGGTTATTTTTTTTATTGGGAGCGATGGAGTTTCTGCAAATGGCAATAGGGGCACTGGGAGGAGCCAGAGGAGCTTGATTTTTTTCACAGATTATCTGTCTCATATTCTACTGTCAGGACATAATGACAGGTTTAATAAATATGTAAAAAATATTTTTTTTTACTAAAGTTCCCTACAGCACCTTTACCATCCTAATGACTTTTTGACATAAAAGACAAATTGATAATTTTGACCAATACAATTTATTTTTGGCAAATATACCTGTGTTACTTATTACTGCTCCTGGGTCACATATATTTCACGGTAAAAGTCTGTTTGCAAAGCCTGCTGCAAAACTGCTAGTGAATTAAGGTGAATTTACAACGGATTTAAAACTGATTTACAGTGATTTACAACTGATTTAAAATAACCACAGTCCTATAGGGACTCACTTAAAATCTGTTTTATACTAGCGTAGAAAAAATATAGTCTCACACGCTCTGAGTTCAACAGTTGTATGATTAAATAATTATTAAAGACAATCAACAATTAAAGAATAATTAAATCTCCTCAGTGTCTATTCACTCACATTTCGATAAGAAATTTAAAACATGGATTTGAGACATTTTAATGATAGTTAAGGTCTTATTTTTACAAAAACGATCTGTGAATGTACCACAAATATTCATTAAAGATTAACGAAGAATAAACACCTACCTCGTTCCTCGTGTTTTATTCCCCAGGTTTCTGGTTCCTCGTGTTTTATTCTCCAGGTTTCTGGTTCCTCTTCTTTTATTCTCCAGGTTTCGGTTTCCTCGTGTTTTATTCTTCGGGTTTCTGGTTCCTCATGTTTTATTCTCCAGGTTTCTGGTTCCTCCTGTTTTATTCTCCGGGTTTCTGGCTCCTCGTGATTTATTCTGCAGGTTTCTGGCTCCTCGTATTTTATTCTCCGGGTTTCTGGTTCACTCGTGTTCTCTCCACTCTCTTCTTTAACAAACTCCATCTTCACAGCAGCAGATCTCAGGTCAGATGATACTCCTCCAGATATTCCTGCTTGCTTCAAAACTTAGTCTCGACTGTGAGGACCAGAATATTACAGGTATTTATTGACCTGATTCAAAAACGTTATTTATCTATTTAAAGAAACTTTTCTAACAGCATCACGACAGAACAACAGAGAGCGCGGTGAAACTAACCTTCTTCCTTTGAGGTATAATGGTGTTTGGCAAATAAATGTGTTTAGCGCCACCCGCTGGACTGGAGAGTGAAGCGGTGAGAGGAAGGTAATAATACGGGGAAAATGTTGGACAATACGAGACTCTTTTATTATTATTATTATTAACCAGAAACCAGAAATATACAATGATAAACAGAAATGTACATATTAATGCACAGATAAAAACATGCCAGAGTATACAAACCATTGATTGATTAATCAAAAAACTGAATATTGTTAAAAAATATGACAAGTCTTCCTTCCTTGCAGTATTCTTAAATAGAATAAAATTTGGCTTTGATCCTGATCATTTCTTCTTGTTCATATGAAATTTTCCCAAAATAATAAACAGTTGTACAATAAAATTAAAATGATTATTATTGTTGTTATTTTCATTGGAATAACATATAAATATCAAAATTATTTATATATATCATATGAATATCATATGAAATTTTCCCAAAATAATAAACAGTTGTACAATAAAATTAAAATGATTATTATTATTGTTATTTTCATTGGAATAATACATACAAACATCAAAATTATTTAATTTAAATATAACATTTATTTTCCTTCTAATGAAATTTTCCACATCCACCCAAATATTTTTTGTGTATATACAATTACAAAACAGATTGAAAATAGATTATTTTTTCATTGAGCAAAAATCACATAAATAATCAATCTCTAACTTAAACCTCTTTAACACACTTTTAGCTGGATATATACCATATAAAATTTTAAATGTAACCTCTTTTACTTTATTATTTAAACAGTACGCTTCACAAATACACCAAGCTTTTTTCCAGTTTATATTCCTAAATACATTAGTCCACAACAACCTTTTATGAGTAGCTGTTTCACCAGTTATAATATTTCTAATTTATTTATTTGTACACCTATGTTTCAAAATATCAATATCTCCTATAAACATGCTGCCTTTAACAAATATTGCCTCAGAAGAATCACTTCCACAAGCCCTTACAAAATGAATAACTTGTTGAGGTATGGTATAAAATACAACAACATACTCTTTTGGCGTTAGTGGAAACCCACATTTTTCCAGCAATTCACTATAAGATAATAAATTACCATTTGAATTTAAGAGTTGTCTAACTAACACAATATTATTTTCATACCAACTATTATAGAATATATACCTTTTTTAAATTGAATGCACCTATTATTCCAAATAATGTATTTATTTTGGGGAAAATTGTGCTTAACCCTTATGCGTTGTTGGGGACGTTTTCTTCCACTAGGGGATAATGTTGAGTCTTATTTTGGCCACAACTTTCTCTGAGTTTGAGATAATGGAATTATTTTTTGGTGACAAATTTTTCAAAAACTCAATGGTACACTGTGGGCAATTCACTACCCTTTTGTTATGTTTGTTAAACTAAGGTTTTTTCTTTTTTTTTTGGACAGGCCTATCTAAAGGGTTAATGGCCCCACCTAGTGATCAACTGTAAAAATAACAAATGAAAACCACCAACAATCAAGAATCTCACACACAAACAATATAATTTGCTTCTATACTCCATATAACTCCATATACACACCAGAAACTAAGCCTTTTTTTTTTTTGCACAGGCCTATCTAAAGGGTTAATTGTCCCACCTAGTGATCAACTGTAAAATAACAAATTTTACCTCTTCCCAAGAGGGAAAACCACAAAAAATCAAGAATGCATGATTATATAGTGCCATGCCTTTGCAATCAAAAAATGTCGTTATAATGGAAGTCAATTGGGCAAAAACAGCCACCAACAAAAAATGAGGGAGAAAAATTTTTAATCTAATGCTGCACAAAAACTAAAAATGCAACAAAGCCAATGTTGCTACTTATCTTTGACATGCCCAAGTCTGTTATAAAAAGTAAAAAAAAATCCAGCCACAATTACTTTTATATTGAAAATAAGTCATTTTGTGTGTTTTTCCCCCCAAATCAGTGACATCATTTATGAATTTGGCAATTAAAGAGTTAAAATCTTTGATTTTTTTAAAAAAAAACATTTGGTAGTTTTGAACAGGAATAAAGTATACGAAAGGGTAGTGAATTTGAACAATGCACAAGGGTTAAACACCAGCATCCAGGCCATTAAAAATTGTTTATGAAATTTAGACAATTTGACAGGAAGTTTTTCAATTTTAAAATCACATCTTAAAAGAAGATCTATGGCGTCCACCATATCAAACACATGTTTTGGAAAGGTATACCACATACTATTCTTTTCTTTTATGAATTAAATAAACCAGTTAATCTTGAATGTATTGTTTAAAGCTTAAAAACTAAGCACAGATAATCCACCTTTGCTCTTTGGTTTACATAGAATTTATTTTCTCAAATAATGGTGTCTATTTTTCCATAAAAAATTAAATAACATTTTGTCTAATTCTTTACATGCATTAGATGGCATATCAAAAGCTGAAGACACATAAACAGATCTTGATATGCCTTCTGCTTTGGATAGTAAGAACCTACCATCCAGGGATAAAGCTCTTTGAAGCCAAATATTCAATCTTGTCTTTGTTTTGTCAACTATCTGCTTAAAATTGAGCATACTGTGTTCACGCTCATCTTTATCTATAATAACTCCTAAATATGTGACTGTATGTTTAATAGAAATACCATGTAATTCTGTTAAGTTACATTCTTTAAGATGAAACAGCACTGATTTATTTATATTCATTTTAAGACCTGATACTGAGGAAAACTCTTTATTGCAATTCATTGCTTTTATTATTTCTGAACCATTTTTTAAGAAAATAGTAGTATCATCAGCCAACTAAACCAATTTAAATACTCTTTCGAATATTCTTATACCTTGGAACTCTGTTTTTTTTATATGCTTAGCCATAATTTGTGTAACTAATAAAACAGAAACGGAGACAGAGGACTACCCTGTTATATACCTTGATCAATCTTAAATCTACCACTTGTACCCATTAATAATTTGACTGAACTATTACATCCATTGTAAATAGTTCTAACAGCTTTTTGGAAGTAATCTCCAAAACCAAAATGTTGAATACATTTGAACATAAACTCATGACTCACGGTATTAAATGCTTTGTAAAAGTTTATGAATAACATAAAAGAATCAGATGTTACATAGCAATTATATTCAATCATATCTAAAATTAATCTGATATTATTACTGATATGTCTCCCAGTCATAAATCCTGACTGTTCTTCCTCAATGATCTCTTCTAAACCTTTATTTAATATTTTTGCAAAAACTAGAGCAAAAGTTTAGAATAATTATTAAGAAGGGTGATTGGTCTCCAGTTGCCAATGTAAAGTTTATCCTTATTCGGCTTAGGAATAATTGTAATAAGTCCTTGTTTGAGAGTAACAGGTAATTCCCCAAATTTAATGGATTCTTTAAACATGGCTGCTAAAAAAGGAGATAACTGACCACTGAATATCTTATAGAATTCACTGGTAAGCCCATAGTTCCCTGGAGACTTATTATCTTTTAAGCCTACAATACAATTTTTCACCTCTTCTAGACTAATATCTTTGTCACAAAATAAGTTAAAATTTTAATCTATTTTTTTGTTGTGTCAGAAATATTATTCAAAAACAAATATGTTTCTCTATCATCATAAGGGTCTGAAATGTACAGAGTTTTATAAAACTGGGTGACATATTCAATGATATCTTTATTGTTTTCACATGCTTTATTATTAATTATGAGTTTAAGTATAGGTGTTAATTCCCTATTATGATTTTCTAAATTGAAAAAAAGATCTTGTATTTTTCTCACCTTGCTCCATCCACTTCTGTCTACTCCTTATAAATGCACCTCTAGCTTTGTCTATATAAATTGTGTCTAATTGTAATTGCAAGGAGGCCAATTGTTTAATTTCTTCATTTGTTAAAATTTGCTTACCAGACAATTCCGTAATTTTTTCAATTAATTTATTTTCTTTTTCTTTTTTAACTTTAGCTATTTTTCCCTATACCTAGAGCTACGCTTCGTATTTCAAATTTCATTAATTCCCAATTGTGACCAAATTTATTAAAGATACATGCCTGTTTCCAATATTTTCCTATAATTTTCAGTGGCTTTGTTTTTAAACCATTCATTCTGTAACAAGTTTTTATTTAATTACCAATAATTTGTTTTCGGACGAGCTAGACTTACAGCATCTTTGGTAATTTTAATCATTATAGCCTTATGATATGTTGGCGCCGCATATGGCTGCTTCTGTGCTTGGCTCTCCAGTGTTTGTACTGTTTTTGTTAGTTTTTCCTGTTTTTGTTTAACAAACACGATCAGTTTCACCAGGGATGAACTGCTGAACATTCGGCAGAACACACCACATGATCTTTTACCGGATTTAAATTATTCAGACATTTTACTGAACGTACCAGGACTTATTTAACATTCAACACTGATAAGCCATGGTTTACAGTAAAACTCAGACATCTTCGTCAGGTCAAAGAAGATGCCTACAGAAATGGGGACAGAGTCTTGTACAATCAGGCCAGGAACACACTGACAAAGAGATTAGAGCGGCTAAAAAGACCTACGCTAAAAGTTGGAAGACCAGTTTACTTCCAACGAAGTAACTTCAGTTTGGAGAGGACTGAGAGCCATCACAAACTACAAGACACCATCCCCCTGCACTGAGGCTAATCAACGACTTGCTAACGACCTGAATGAGTTTTATTGTAGATTTGAAACCCCCAACACCCATTCTGACCATCTACCTACACATCCGTTAACACCTCCTGCAATCCCCCTCTCCACACCTCCTGCTCTTCAAATCTGTGAAGATGATGTGCGCCAGTTCTTCAAGAAGAACAAAAGAAGGAAAGCACCAGGCCCAGATGGCGTTACACCAGCCTGTCTGAAAATCTGTGCTGACCAGCTGGCCCCCATCTTTTCACAGATCTTCAACAGATCCCTGGAGTTGTGTGAAGTGCCTTCCTGCTTCAAATGCTCCACCATAATCCCCATTCCAAAGAATCCCAAGATAACAGGACTTAACGACTACAGACCTGTGGCTCTAACGTCTGTGGTCATGAAGTCGTTTGAAAAACTGGTTCTGGCTTATCTGAAGGACATCACTGGACCCTTACTGGCTTTCAACACAATCATCCCAACAGCCCTCCAGACCAAACTGACCCAGCTCTCTGTTCCTAGCTCTATCTGTCAATGGATCATCAGCTTTCTGACAGACAACAGTTAGTGAGAATGGGGAAATTCATGTCAAACAGCTGCTCCACCAAACACTGGTGCCCTTCAGGGATGTGTTCTCTCCACTCTGCTTTTCTCGATGTATACCAATGACTACACGTCTAAAGACCCCTCTGTCAAGCTCCTGAAGTTTGCAGATGACACTACAGTCATCGGCATCATCCAGGACGGTGATGTGTCTGCTTACAGACAAGAGGTTGAACAGCTGGCTGTCTGGTGCAGTCTTAACAACCTGGAGATGAACACGCTCAAAACAGTGGAGATGATCGCAGACTTTAGGAGAAACCCCCCTGCACTTTCCCACTCACCATCATGAACCGCACTGTGCCTGCAGTGGAGTCATTTAGATTCCTGGGAACCACCATCTCTCAGGACCTGAAAAGTGGGACAATCATATTGACTCCATTGTGAAAAAGGCCCAACATCTTGTACTTCCTTCGCCAGCTGAGGAAGTTAAACCTGCCACAGGAGCTGCTGAAACAGTTCTACTCAGCCGTCATTGAGTCTGTACTGTGTACTTCAATAACTGTCTGGTTTGGTTCAGCAACAAAATCATTGTGTCCACTAGTGGTCTCACTTCCCCATAGAGTCACCCCACTGCAGGCACTACATTTCCCGGTAGTCTTTTCCCATTCATCACTGTTAATTGCACACCTGTTAATTGCACTCAGCTGTCCCCACGTTCATCGTTTTCACCTGTCCGTATAAACCCGGTGTGTTTCCATCTGTTTCATGGAATCCTCGTTTCCTTTCACCCTACCTTCTCGTGTTCCCTAGTGTTTTTCGTGGTTCTTGTTTTGGACTCTTTTCAGTATTTTTTTTCGGTATGTTTTGGATGTTGATTCTTGGATTCCCCTTTTAAACACTGCAATTGGATCTCTCGTTTTGTGTGTGCATTCGTGACCGAAGGACTCCATCATGCCCAGATCCAGCAGGGTGGGATTTCTAGTGATGGCAAAATGAGGCTTCCTGAACCACTGAGACCTTGCAGCCCATTGCTTCACCAAAAGGTTCATTATTCGGAGCTTCATTCATTAATGCTCACTAGTGTCACCTAGCTACTGTGCAAAGAAATAGCAGACCGATAAATTAATACTGATTCAATGACCTGAACAGACATTTGTCCATTGCCTGGGTATCAAATAAAATATGTTTCTCTCTCTGTCTGAATTTACTTGTGCAGAGACAACTGTCACACACAGTTCATTCATTATTCATAAATTGTTTGAATAGTGACAGTAGGAACAACAAAAGTGAAACTGTGTTGAGTTTAGTTCTTATGGTGGAGGGAGTGTAATAACGCAAATTGCAACAGAAATGTGTGGGGTGGAAAAGGTTAAGAATTGTTTCTGGTGTGTTTTGTGCATTGAACTGTAACTCGTTTTAGTGCAGTGTTGTGCTTATGGGACTATGGATTTAGAGGAACAAACTGCAACACTGCAGTTTGGGGTGGGTGAAGGAAGGATCACACATTCTTTTTATTGAGGAACATAATTTTTTCAAGTGTGTTGGGGCTTAGACGACTCCTCCTTTTGGACAGAACCTCTCCAGCCTTGGAAAATATCCTTCCGCCTTTCACTTTGGATAAATATTGATTTGATTGATAAAGATTGTTAGTAGTCTGTGTGTGCTCGTGCAGTGCTCAATAATGCCTGAGTATGGAGGAGGTGTTATTGTTGTATGTCAGTTCCTTTAGGCACAGCAAGCATTTCACCAAGAAACATAAACGAATAGACAATATAATACAGCCTTATAGTGAGTATTATAATTAGATCAAGACAGTAAAACAATAATAATACAGATACCTTATTGTGACCCACCATTTAAAAAAACTCCTAGACAGGGGAGGATTTCCTCTTTCTTACTGGCTCCATTACAAGGAAAAAGGAAGATGTCACAAAAAGCAAACAAATCCAAAAGGGCAATCCAAATCAAAAAGCAGTCCAGTCCAAATCCAAAAAACCAAAGCAATCCAAAAAATCTTATCTAATTAATATAACAATACTATAATATAACTACTTTAATTAATAACAATATTCTGTAACTTATATAACCTGATATAATCTAATAATATACAGCCCTAACACATATATGACACAATAAAGACTACGACAAAACTATCTAACTCTGACTCTCTGACTCTACTACAGCTGATTCATCTACTCCTGACAACACCCACAAGGTAGCGTGAGTTTCGAACCCCCTTCATCCGGAAACAACACTCAGACCGAACCGATGACGTGTCCACACAAGTCGAGGCCTCGTTTGTCATCAGTCACGTGATTTCCATGTTAACAACACAGGCCTCGAATCGCGACTTCATCTGGCACGCCCCTTTTTTTACTCAACACAAGCTCCGACACCTCCGTTCAAATGTCACATCACTAGGGATTTCGTATCCGTTCCCCAGGCAGTATGGAGGAGTGGAGGGGGAGGTTCTTGAACCTAATCACCCTCTGTCAAGAGGGGAGTGAGGTGGGTGGGTTAGCACAGATCTTTTGGTCAATGGCAGTAGGGCTGGGGTATAATGATGAAGCACTGAAGGACCTGTTCGACAAATGCCTGGAGGACCATTTGCCTGGGTGGGAGATGAAAGGGCTGGACATCCTGGACATTTGGAGGTTTACAAGCTACCTACACCATCATAGTCAATGGGATACACCGACCACACCATCTCTCCAGACACAATGGCTGCCAGCCCAGAGCCACAGCAAAAGGTGGCCGCCAGCCCAGCACCACTGCACAAGATGGCCGCCAGCTCAGCGCCACAGCACAAGGTGGCCAACAGCCCAGTGCCACAGCACAAGATGTGTTTTAAATCTAGATTTAAACAGAAAATATAGTGTCTGAAAGAGTTTGGGAGCCAAATGTGAAAAAGCTCTACCTCCTTTAGTAGACTTTGCTATTTGTATGAACTATCAAAAGTCCAGCATTTTTTAAGCAATATTCATTATTTTTAAAAAAACCTTGCACTTTTCTATTGAATTTTAAATGTTGTTCTTGTATTCAAATTAAGCACTGTCCACTGCTTTGCACATGCCACAAAATCTCTGAGACGATATATTGTGACCTTCGTGCAGTTGGTCCAGGACCCCAGCTCTGAGTACTGCTGGAACTACTATGCGGTCATGATATAGGACCAGACTGTCCGACTCTGATAAGTGACTTCTGGCTGCATAGTATCCATGCAGTGGTGAGCCCTCCGTCATTTTGCGAGACCACCCTTTTCGGATGAATGTGATTACTTTTGAAGTTCGGCATCGCTTTGTGTGACGAATTTCCTCGAGCTTGGATGACTTGATTGGTTTGCTAGCCACCATAGTGTTCACATATGCCTTTACTTCCGTTTCTGTTTCAGGCACATAACTGTCTTTCAGTGGATGTCTTGAGAGTTTATCTGCAACTATTAGCTGCTTACCGGGAACGTGTTCAGCAGTGACTTTGAATTGCATGAGGTGCATAAGCAGTCTCTGGCATCGTAGCAGTGTTTTGTCAAGATCGTATGAGTTGATCAATGGCACCAGTGGCTTGTGGTCAGTTTGTAAACGGACTCGGCCCATACCTTGGATGTAGTGGGCGAAACGTTCACAAGCCCAAACAGATGCCAGGCACTCCTTTTCGATCTGCGAATACCTCTTCTCCGCATCAGTGAGTGTGCGCGAGCAAAAGGCAACGCAACTCTCCATTGTGGTCTTGCAACAGGGCAGCACCAAGGCCAGTACTGCTGGTGTCGGCACTGACCACTGTTAGTTTGTTGCCATCATAATTACTAAGAGCTGGTGCAGCCATGAGCATTGCTTTTGCTTTGTTAAATGCTTGCTTCTGAGGCTCACCCCAAACCCACGCAGTCTCTCTGAGCAGGTTAGTGAGTGGATGCAACACCGAAGACAGGCCTGGCAGGAATTTTCCAACATAATTAATCAGTCCAAGCACCTGCCGCAGCTGCTCCACGTTGGAAGGGCTGGACATCTGAGCGATAGCCTCCACTTTGCTTTCATCAGGCTTTACACCATCCGCACTAATGATGTGTCCAAAGAACTGCAGTTCAGTCTTTCGAAAGTGACACTTGGCCCTGTTGAGCTTGAGACTGGATGCCTTAACCGTCCTCAATACCGCATAGAGATGGTGGTCATGTTCCTCTTTTGTAGATCCATAAAACAGGATATCATCCATTACACGACAGTCCCTTCTAGGCCTTTGAGCAGGTCGGTCATCAGCCGTTGGAAAATCTTAGGCGCTGATGTAATGCCAAATGGCAGACGTTTAAAGCAAAACTGGCCCATTGGCAGCTAGGGTCCAATGGAATTTACCAGAACCCGCTAGAGGAATCCAGAGTGGAGAAAACCTTGGCTCCTGCCAGCTTAGGTGTTATATCATCTAGTGTGGGCAAAATATAACGTTCACGCTTCACTCCCTTGTTCAAGCGTTTCAAATCTACACACACCCCGACTTCGTCCTTGTTGCGTTTTGGAGCGGGCACCATTGGGGCACACCAGTCTGTCCACTTGTAGCTCTACATCCCAGTCAGTATCGGGGTTTGACTCCTCAATGATGTTTGGCTTTGACTTTGTGGTTGCTCTCAAGAATAGTTCGCCAATAAAAAAAGAATCCTCGTCTGAATCCATAACGGCCTCTGCTCTGACTTCTTTCAGCATCTTGGATTTACACACAGCCTCGAAATGTCCAATTTTATTGCACTTTCTGCACCTTTTGTTACGGGCTGGACAGCTTTCCTTTTTATCATGCGTTGCATCTCTGACAGTTCAGTTTGTTCTCGCTGTATTTCTGTCCTTGTCCCTGCCGTGGTTTATCGTAGCTCCTCCTTGTGCTATTATACTGTTTCTTTTCGGGAAAAAGTGTTCATCAAACTTCTGCATCACTAGATTAAACTCATACTCTGGATGTGGCATGGCCTCGGTTGCTGCAGGGTACACAAACGAGCCCGTAAATAGGTTCGGCATCTCTCCCCATCAAGTACAAGAGCGAGTTCACCTGCACTTCGCTGCTCTCTTTGTCCAGTTTCGATGCAACTCTAAACAGAGAGAATCTCTGCCACCATGTAAGCCACTCCGCTGGCTGTGAGAAATCGAACAGCTCGGGAGGTCCAATCTTTGCCATTTTGCTCTTAATGTCGGCTTGAAGTACTTAATTCTGACACCATGTCATGTTATCAGGTAATCAGGTATTCGTTCTCTTCCTCCTGGTAATTATAGATGTGGTAAGTGTGCCCAGTGTGCGTTCACGCATAAATGTAAATCATTTAGTCATCCACGCACTGGTCGTGACATTCTGATACGATTGCGCTTCCACTCATGTAATTTATCTAATTCATTGCCCTTGTGGTCTAGCATACGTGGGTAAAATATTCAGACAATTACGCACTCGTATTAGTGAACATTGCAGTAACATTCGAACTGGAGATATGCGCAGTCCTATAATGTCTCATTTTAGACAAGCAGGCCATAATGTCAGCGTTTTACAGTATATCGGTATAGAAAAGGTAACAAAGCCCTCAAGAGGAGGAGATTATGATAAGAAATTATTACAGAAGGAAAGTTTCTGGATTTATACTTTAAATACATTGTCACCTTTAGGGTTGAATGAGGATTTTGATATTAAGCCATTTTTATAGAGATTCAAAATGTCTTGTAGCTTGTATCTGTTGCATGATTTGTTTTTGTCACATGATTGCTCGGATGTGCCTAATTAAGGGGATCACCTGTGTCTATTTAAAGTTGACTCCACCTAATATTGATACTGTGCCTGATGAAGACCTGAAGGTCGAAACGTTGCTTGAGCTTAATTAAATTCCTCTGGAGCAGTAGTTCTCAGTGTGCAGACTTCACTTCTTTATTTGATTATATTATTCAGTTGTCTTGCACCTGCATCCTATTTGGATGTTTGGGATGTGCACACCATTTGTGTGTTATTGAATGTTATCAGGTAAGACACGGCTCATTCTATTTATTTATTCGTTCTATACGGGGCGGCAGTGGCTCAGTGGTTCATGTAGGTTGTCTACAAACCGGAAGGTTGGTGGTTCAATCCCCGGCTCCACCTGACCAAGTGTCAAGGTGTCCTTGAGCAAGACACCTAACCCCAGCTGCTCCCGACAAGCTGGATGGCGCCTTGAATGGCTGACACCGCAGTCGGTGTTTGAATGAGTGAGTGAATGTGAGGCAAATTGTAAAGCGCTTTGGATGGCCATGTGGTCTGTTGAAAGCGCTATATAAATGCAGTCCATTTACCATTCAAGAATGTTTTTATTTTGCTACAACACAGAGCAGCCTAAGCCATCCGTTGGACTCCATTAATAATAATCATACAGTGCCCTCTAGTGGTTAGCATACCCAAACTACGGTAATTTAACATGGACAAAAGACAATCTCTCAACAGGTATAAAGACACGTGACATCAGGATGTGACAATGTATGAGTCAAAAAAGCTAGGCACGTTAAATTTCACTTTAGCTGGCGAATGATCTCAGCTTCAGCTCGGAAAGTGAGGAGGTAACTGATCTCTGCTTCATTACAATTAGAATTTTTTTTTTTTTGTGAAATTTAATCTGCATTCAAAACAACCTCTAAAAGAGTTGCACAATAACGTGCATCATCACTACGACACACCCTTTACGGCATTAGTTCTGGCTTTTGTTCACACAGGACTCATTCTGGGACTGAACCTGGATGGTATGGGGGGTTGCATGAGTGAGTGTGGCATGGGCAGCTTACACATCTGGAAAGGCACCAATGCTGAAAGATATATCCAAGTTCTAGAACTTTTTTGGGATCGGGTTTGTACATTCCTAGTGGCAAGATGGACTTCAAAACAGGTGAAAGTTTGTCAATATCATCCTTTCTGTACATAAAGTACATATTAATTATCGAATACAATTACTGTAATTGACCAAAAGGGTTTTTTATGTTCCAAAGTAGAGATCGACCGATATGGGTTTTTCCATAGCCAATGCCGATATTTCAGAGAGTTCAGGGTCAGCCGATGGTCGATATGTGCTGTCGATTTTTAGAGCCGATATCTTGAAGTTTTCCCTTAATTTGCATGCTAAAATGTCACACTAATAATAAGTGGATGCATACATTTCTAAACTTATCATTTATTGAGCACAGACAGAAGTCAATCAGAAAGTCAATCATTTACAAAAAAGTTTTAGAGCATTTATCAAGCAGAATTTTTCAAGTTTGTTGGAACATAAATGTAAACATAAATATACAATTAAATAAAATAAATACAATTTTAATCAATAAAAATCAATTAAACTGAAAAATACAAAAAATAAAATATATATTTATATAAAAATAATAGTAGTGCTGCAAACACACTAGCAACCAGAAACATTTGTGTTAGGTATAAATGACACAGAACATCTAAAGTGCATTCTAATTTCAAACTTACATTGCAGTCTGTTCATTATTAAAATAAAGTACAGTCAACCAAACATTTAAAAGGTTACACTGTCAGTTTAAATAGACCGAAGTATACCAGTCCTCTCTGCTGTTAAGCCAAGGACATTTTTGCTCATGTGAAGAGGATGATCTTTTCCATTTAGTTTACATTAAAAAATATATTATACATTTTATATATACATTAAAAATTATAATTTAACATTCAGATATATTGCGAATGTGGAAACATTTGGATATGCGCAGAACGAGACCTGAGCAATAACGAGCACCACGAAACCATTTAATGAAGGTGCATTCAGCGGTCTCCTTGACGGGAAACAGTCAACAAAGTAACATGATCTAAAATGTATGGCGCACTCTCTTCGGTTTTATCAAATGATAATAATCACATCTATTCATTTTTCAGTCCTGCTACTAGCATTTTATTCAGACTAAACCCCTTTTATTCGGGTGAGAAAGCTTTTTTTTCCAAGTGGCTTGCACATAATAATAATACTGCTGCAGACCGCATTTTGCAGTATTAAGGTTATTAATTGATCGTTAATTTAAACGTCGATCGATCATGGAAATGATCGAATATTGACATCCCTAAATGCAAATGAGTAAGCAACCTGGCTATTGTCTGCATCAAACCATGCTTCCGTACATATGTGATTCACAGTTCTGGGCAGCTCCAGGACAGCTGTCTCTCCGAGCACGTTGCTGTCTGTGAGTGGGGCGGAGTAACGGAGCCCTCAATCATGCTGCAGTGTTTGTGAGAGCTGCCAACTTCTCCACCCCATTTCCAGAATGAGATTCTCTGACTACCTTTATCTCCAAAGGACTGTTGTTGAATCTTCCAAAAGTTTTTGCTTGGGGTCCTCCACATGTGCAGCAGCACTTTCCACTGCAACAATAACATGGGGCTGCCCACCGACGTGCCTGACTTTAAAGTCAAAGTCACCTTTATTTATATAGCGCTTTAAACTAAATACATTGCGTCAAAGCAAACTGAACAACATTCATTTGAAAAACATTGTCTCAGTAATGCAAAATGATAGTTAAAGGCAGTTCATTATTAAATTATGTCATCTCTGTTCAGTTTAAATAGTGTCTGTGCATTAATTTGCAATCAAGTCAATGATATCGCTGTAGATGAAGAACCCAACTAAGCAAGCCAGAGGCGACAGCGGCAAGGGAACCGAAACTCCATCGGTGACAGAATGGAGAAAAAAACCTTGGGAGAAACCAGGCTCAGTTGGGGGGCCAGTTCTCCCTCTGACCAGATGAAACCAGCAGTTCAATTCCAGGCTGCAGCAAAGTCAGATTGTGCAGAAGAATCATCTGTTTTCCTGTGGTCTTGTCCTGGTGGTCCTCTGAGACAAGGTCTTTACAGGGGATCTGTATCTGGGCTCTCTAGTTGTCCTGGTCTCCGCTGTCTTTCAGGGCAGTAGAGGTCCTTTCTAGGTGCTGATCCACCATCTGGTCTGGATACGTACTGGATCCGGGTGACTGCAGTGATCCTGGATCTGGTGGCCACGTTGACCTCGGAACAAGAGAGAAACAGACAAATATTAGCGTAGATGCCATTCTTCTAATGATGTAGCAAGTACATAGGGTGTTATGTGAAGTGTTTCCGGTTCTGGTTTACCTAATTAATGCAGCCTAAAAATCCTTTAACGGATTTGGATATTAAAAGCATATTAGTATGTTATGTGTATGCCAGGTTAAAGAGATGGGTCTTTAATCTAGATTTAAACTGCAAGAGTGTGTCTGCCTCCCGAACAATATTAGGGGGTTATTCCAGAGTTTAGGCGCCAAATAGGAAAAGGATCTGCCGCCCGCAGTTGATTTTGATATTTGTTTTGAGTTTTGAGAATCAAGCGGATGTAGAGGAGTATAATGTAAAAGGAGCTCATTCAAATACTGAGGGTGCTAAACCATTCAGGGCTTTTTAAGTAATAAGCAATATTTT